>NC_086000.1:4020886-4230886 GCF_030014385.1 Trichomycterus rosablanca | reverse complement strand
GTGTGCGTGCGTGCGTGTGCGTGTGTGTTTGCGTGTGTGTTTGCGTGTTTGCCCTGTGGACTCTCGCCCAGTGATTGGTACCCACCGCGACCATGAATAGGATAAAGAAGGGGTAAAACTTCAACGACAGGTACTTACTGTCGCTCCCATATTCAAACCTGTGCTGTCCCTTAAGGGACCTTCGTGAATTGACAGGCTAGCCTTTAGAGCACAATAACATTAGCATCTGATTGTCAGGCACGACAAGCACGGGTCGGTCTCGGGCTAAATTGATAGACTCGGCCCGATCGTTCCGTCTTATTTATGAGCGGTAATTTCTGACAGCCGGCGGGCGGGGCCGGGCGACGACGGACAGGTGACAGGGCTATTAATCTCCGACCTGGCGTCGCGCCTCTGACTATAATCGGAGCTATCGAATTAGCCATCGCGCCCTCTTATGTGTACAAGCATCGGGAAGACCTTTTAATGCCAGTTCACGCTTCCTGAAGAGAATGCTGAGTGTGTGGGTGTGTGTGTGTGTGTGTGTGTGAGAACACTATTCCAAACTTCTAGACCACTCTAGCCGTGCGGCACAACCACACCCGTCCCACAAACGAAGGCTCCGTATTTTACATCCGCTCTCATGCCAAACTTTAATTAGCACTCTCCTCTGAAGCGCTCGCTTTTGGCCCGGGACTGATGAGCGGGGCGTGGCGGTGCTCCACGAGAACCTGTCGCCGGGCAGACTCTCACCTCAGCGCTCAAACTCCAATCCATTAGAGCTCACACATGACGAATTTTTATTTTCCCCCTAATTACTGTAATAACGGCTTGATGCGCCGGTGCTGCCGCTGCAGTAAAAAAGGTGCGCCGGCGTCCAAGGACACGGAGACATCCTAATCTTACTGTACCTCCCGAGTGAGGGGTCCTGGATTTACCACGTATACGGGATAAGTACCGTTAGAGGCTTCCCCGGGCTCCGAACAGGGAATGCGGGGGCTTCTTTTTGTATTATGGCAGCCTCTGAGCACATGGAGTAAGTAAGGAGACCACTGTTCCATGTACTGTTTAATGGGTGCAGTCAAACTAGCCCTAATTATATGAGCAGAAAAAGTCACCGCCTCTAGACTTTCTATACCACAACATTGATAATCAAAATTCATTTCAGGGTTGCCGTGGTTACAGTGTCGCCGGGACCCCGTCTCTGGCAGGAGACCACTGTTCCATGTACTGGGTATGGGTGCAGTCAAACTAGCCCTAATTATGTGAGCAGAAAGAGTCACCGCCAATAGACTCATTCATTTAATTCACTTCATTTTCATTAAACGCACAGTCTGATTGATCACAGATGCACCGATGTTGGGTTCCCACACAGCCGTATCACATACACCACCACCACCCCACTCCCCACACTCGTGCAGGCACTCGGATCAGTCATGGAGATCACAGCGGAAGGAAACCCCGTCCGACCTTCCCTCCCTCAAACACGGCCACTTGTGTTTGTGTGGAATCTGCCGTCCCTGCTATAGATGTGTCTGAACGACTACATGTCCAGTAAATGTCACTCTCACGCTCTCCTTCAATCTTGCTCCTGCCACGTTGACCTTTTTGCTCCGTAATGTGACAGAATGGCCTTTCAGTGGCCATCCCCGGCACCGGCAGTGCCACATCGCGGCGGGTCCGGGCGAGAATGCCGAACAGGCGGCGCGGCGTGCAGTCCCCACGTATTGCCATTTAGATCTATCATCCTGATTGATCACAGTCTAATTGCCTATTATTGAGGCTAATTTAACCCTATCTGCCGGAGCATCCATCTGCCGCCTCGATTCCGACCGACAACCTACAAATTACTTACTCATGCAAATGGAGACCCCGCCTGACCTTTCGCCGTTCCTCCTCTCTAATTACAGCGAACGCTCGTCTCCTAAATAAGATTACTTCATCCGGCCCATGTGTTCACGTGTTCCTTGACGAAGGTGAAATGTAATTTTCATGTAGATTTATTTTTTTTATCAGAAGACGGTCAGTAATGGATGCTGGCGGGTTTGGGCCGAGGCGGAGGTTCTTGGATTCTCGTCTGGAGCAGGTGGATGGCCTGGAAGGGTGACGGAAGGAAGGAAGGAAGGAGGGGGCTTTAATTAGAGTTGAAGCTTTAATTTTGTTGAATGGATGAATAAAGTTTCTATACAGGCAGGCCACGGTCATTTAAATAGCCGCTTGACTGTACATCCACTGAACTTGGAGATGGATGTGTTACACCCATAGGGTTCTGCTCCCTTTAGACAAGATGATTGATCTGAGACTGGTTGGACAAATATAATAGCATCTACTTGTCTGTTAAAGCTTTCCACAAGCTTTTAGACTGTGCCTATTGACATTTGTGGCCTTTCTGTATAAAGAGTGTGGTGGAAAAACCCATAATGGACTGGATTGTAAGTAGAAAAGAGTAGTGAAGGCTCACCCAGACTCGGTGAATGCGATAAGACAGAAAGAAAATAATCACCCTTTATACTCCCATCAGTGAGCTTGTAGGACAGTGAAAGTTTCCAGTGTTAGCAGAGATTTCTTAGTTAGAACGTAGGAACTGGTCTGAACCATTTTTTTTGGACATCATACAATGCAACGTACTTCTTGTCATTTGGCCATGTAGTGTATTCACTGACCTTGGTTTGTCTATCTATCTATCTGTCTGTCTATCTATCTGTCTGTTTGTCCATCTAGCTATCTGTCTATATATCTGTCTGTCTGTATATATAACTAACTATCTATCTATCTGTCAGTCTGTCTGTTGCTATATATCTATCTGTCTTTCTATCTGTCTTTCTATCTATCTGTATTTATCTGTCTGTCTGCCTATCTGTCTGTCTGTCCATCTAGCTATCCGTCTATTTGTCTTTCCATCTTTCTATCGACGTCCAACAAGCTTATGGTCAGGTGTCCAAATACTTTTGGCCATGTAGTGTATTCATTGACCTTGGTTTGTCTATCTGTCTGTCTGTCTGTCTATCTATCTGTCTGTTTGCCCATCTATCTATCTAGCTATCTGTCTATATATCTGTCTGTCTGTATATATAACTATCTATCTATCTATCTATCTGTATTTACCTGTCTGTCTGCCTATCTGTCTGTCTGTCTGTCTGTCCATCTAGCTATCCGTCTATTTGTCTGTCCATCTATCTATCGACATCCAACAAGCTCATGGTCAGGTGTTCAAATACTTTTGGCCATGTAGTGTATTCATTGACCTTGGTTTGTCTATCTGTCTGTCTGTCTGTCTATCTATCTATCTGTCTATTTAACTGTCTGTCCATCTATCTGTCCATTTATCTAGTCCATCTATCTAACTATCTGTCGGTCAGTCAGTCAGTCAGTCTGTCGGTCAGTCTATCTATCTTTCTGTCAGTCTGTCTGTCTGTCTACCTGTCTGTCTTTCTGTCTATCTATTTATCCGTCTGTCTATCTATCTATCGACGTCCAACAAGCTCATGGTCAGGTGTCCAAATACTTTTGGCTGTAGAGTGTATTCATGGACATCGGTTCGAACACAGGGCTACAGTCGTGCTGGAACCTTGTTTAAACGATAGGTTTTTAGCGATAAGTGTTTGGTGTCCACATACTTTTGTTCATCGCATGTGAATTAACATTATTGTATTTATTATGTCATTGTCATTTCAGGTGTGGGCCGTAAACTCTGCCGGCCGTACAGGAAGTCCCTGGGCCGTGGGTCGTACCGGGCCGGCTCCTCCCGAGGGCGTGAACCCGCCCACGTTTTCGCACATCCGTGCCACCTCGGCTGTAGTGGACATCGGCCCGCCGACTAGGCCCAACGGCATCGTCACCATCTACAGGGTGTTTGCAGAGAAAAATGGCACACGCTTGCTGGTACGGCCTTTTGTTGATTTGGTGACCGATGCACTGTCCAGCTGGATCTAAGTTTGGACACCCTTGGTAAAATCCCAGTTTACAGATCAACAAAGTGCACAGGGTAACTGAGTATATCCAAATAGGCCAGGCGCCTATGCTGCCAACGATTGGCTTGTCCGAAAGAGGGCGGGACGTAAGGATTCCTCACAACTGCAGCACTTCTGACCTCTGCTGGCTGACTGATGGAACCTTCACACATAGACAGGGAATAATGGAGATCAGTGCGTGATTCTCAATGCGCGTTACGGATCTCCATATGAACCCGCCTCTTGCAGGTGAAAAGAAGCGGTTGGTAATGCACACCTGTTGGAGGGGGGCGTGTAACGGTTGCAGCTCTCCTAGATCAGGAGAAAAATACAGATTGGGTAACGAGGTACAACTAGATTGAAAGGAGACGTTTGTCCACTGTAAAGGACATGGAATTTGACCAAGGGTGTGGTCACTTTTGCACATACACATCTGACCACTGTATTTAGGTTTTAGAGACAGTCATATGACCAGACCTTTTTCCGTATGTAGTTATCCGAGGGGACGTCGCGCCAACAGACCCTGCACGACCTCGCACCCTTCACCATCTACTCCGTCGGCGTGGAGGCCTGCACCTGCTTCCTGTGCTGCACCCGCGGTCCTGTCAGCGAGCTGCGCACTCAGGCCTCGGCCCCGTCCCAGCAGCCCCCGCCTCGGCCCGTCACCGTCGCCTGCCGCTCGGCCCTGCTGGAGTGGGACGAGCCCCTGCAGCCCAATGGCGTCATCGAGAGGTGAACCCAAATTTAAGGACACCTAACCATGAGCTTGTTGGTTCCGTTCCAGATCCAAGACCTTTCCCTTGCTGCTTGAACAGCCTCCACTCTTTTGAAAAGGCTTTCCACAAGTGTGTCTGTGGAAATTGGGGCCCACGAGGGCCTACTTGGGTTGGGTACACACACATTAGTATTTCATGGGGCGCTTGGGTGGAACAGTGGTCTAATGCTCTAGCCCTTGACCTGGTCAGAAGTGTTTGAAGGTCAGGCAGGGTATGTCTTTGCCACTGCAATATGATTGGCTTATTGCTAGATTAGCATGACTCTAGCAGGGCTCTGTGCCGGGCCTTACCTTAACAACCAAAGAGTCTACCTTGGCAACCACCTAGCAACACATTAGCCGCTGCAATCACACTTGCATCTTCTTTAGGAAGTACACCTCTCTAATTTGTATTAGGGAGCCCAGCGTGTTCCAGTAAAGCATATCCTACATGGTACACCATTAACCCACCACTAGCTAAGTGTACAAGCATCTGAGTAGCTTTGAAAGGCTAAGCTAAGCTTTGGTCTAGCTAAGCAACCAGTTCTTAACCCTTCTCTTTTTGTTCTCCTCTTGTAGCTGTGAGCTGCTGGTGAGAAGGGCGTGTCCTCAACCCCTGCAGCCAGTCCCGGTGGAGTGTTCTGTAGGACCGGTGGAGACCAGGTTCTTTGGAAAGGAGCGTAGTTTTAATGTCACCGCCCTCCTCCCGTATACCAACTACGAGGTTTGCGTGGTCTCCTACAACAACATGGGCAGCACGACGTCCGACTGGTTCCTCGTCACCACGCTGAAGGAGGGTAAATACATTTTTGTATTTGTATAAATAAACACCGATCAGCCATAACATTAAAACCACCTCCCTGTTTCTACACTCACTGTTCATTTTATCAGCTCCACTTACCATATAGGAGCACTTTGTAGTTCTACAATTACTGACTGTAGTCCATCTGTTTCTCTGCATGCTTTGTTAGCCCCCTTTAATGGTCAGGACCCCCACAGGACCACTACAGAGCAGGTATTATTTAGGTGGTGGATCATTCTCAGCACTGCAGTGACACTGACATGGTGGTGGTGTGTTAGTGTGTGTTGTGCTGGTATGAGTGGATCAGACACAGCAGCACTGCTGGAGTTTTTAAACAATTCACTGTCACTGCTGGACTGAGAATAGTCCACCTACCAAAAATATATCCAGCCAACAGTGCCCATGGGCAGCGTCCTGTGACCACTGATGAAGGTCTAGAAGATGACCAACTCAAACAGCAGCAATAGATGAGCGATCGTCTCTGACTTTACATGTGGTGTAAAGGTGAACCAACTAGGTAGGAGTGTCTAATAGAGTGGACAGTGAGTGGACACTGTTTAAAAACTTCAGCAGCACTGCTGTGTCTGATCCACTCATATCAGCACAACACACACTAACACACCACCACCATGTCAGTGTCACTGCAGTGCTGAGAATGATTCACCACCTAAATAATACCTGCTCTGTGGTGGTCCTGATCACTGAAGAACAGGGTGAAAGCAGGCTAAAACAGTATGTAGAGAAAAAGATGGACTACAGTCAGTAATTGTAGAACTACAAAGTGCTTCTATATGGTAAGTGGGGCTAATACAGTGGACAGTAAGTGTAGAAACAAGTACCGTCACTTGTATGGATTTTAATTTGTGTAATTTGTGGCAACAGTTTAGAAGAAGCTGTCGCGGAAAAATAAGGTCAGATGATCAAAGTAAACAAGTATGGCCACTCAAAGGTCTTCTAAACAAGGGGTCCGACTCCTTAATAACGGATGTCCAGCAAGCTCGTCGTCAGGCAGTGCCCATAACCGATGTTTTCTGTCGCCCTGCAGCTCCGCAGTATAAAGAGCCGTTCGTGGTGCAGAGCAACCTGACCATGGTGTACGTGGACTGGACCGAGTCGTTCTCTCTGAACGGGCGTCTGAGGGACTACGCCTTGACAGAAAGTGGTTTGCGCCTCTACAGTGGCTTTCACAGCTCCATCTACATCCCTCGCACCTCAGATAAAAGTATGACCAGTTTATGACCAGACTATAAGCTAATGAAAGATGCAGAATTGACTTGGTTTTCATTGTGTTCTTATCTGTGTCTCTCGCTTATCTTTCGGACTAGCATTCGCGTTCCAAGTGACCTGTACAACAGACGGTGGCAGTGCCAGTTCTCCTGTTATTAAGTACAACACTGCAACTGGTGTAGGTAGGTTCACTGTGGTCTCAGGTTGTTCTGATTAAAAAGATGCTCAACACATCTAAAACCATGTGTTTTTCTTCCAAACAGATGCTGGGGAGCAGACTTCAGGTGGAAAAACCGGTGTGTACTTCACAGGGTATCGGTTCTACACGGAGCTGTGGTTCATCGTCCTCATGGCCTTGGTGGGATTGCTGTTGGTGGCTCTGGTGTTGGGTCTGGTGCTGCGCCGAGCCCTCAGAAAGCCGGCGTTCATCCGAGAGAGAGCTCCACTCCAGGCCCTGCAGAAGAGGAACTCCAGTTACCCCCCTAACGACTCTTACCTGGTCAGAACCTTTGCTCGGTGCTACTTAATTACCGTTTCATTTTGCGTTCTTTTAATTAGGTACTTAAATGTAAAGTGTGTGTGGTGATGAGCCAAAACGTTAGGACCATGGGTCAGGTATGCTGTCAAAACAGCTTTGCTTGCCCAGATGTATCTGGTACCAGGACATTACCAGAACTTTGGTATTTTGCCCGGTGAATCCTGGTACCATGTGGTACCTGGTTCCGCAGATAAACAAAGCACCAGTCGAACTTTCATTGCTCTGATTCAAGTTCTGATGCCCTTGTGCCAATTGTAGGTGCTTCTGATGGTGGACAGGAGGGTCAGCACGGGCACTTTGACTGGCCTGCGACTATGCAGCGCCATACAAAGCAGGGTTCAATACACCTCAGTATTAAAATGATCTACAATTTGAGACACAGCCACTCTTCTGGTGGTCCGTACCAGAAGCCATAGCCTTTAAGTCCCATTACCAGGAGGTCCTTCAACTTCAGTATTTTGCCAGGTGGATCCTAGTGCCATTTGTTCCGCAGGTATACTTCTTCCATTGCTCTGATTCAAGTTCTGATGCCTTTGTGCCAATTGGAGGTGCTTTTGATGGTGGACAGGAGGGTTACCATGGGCACTTTAAAGGGTTCGATACACCTTAGTATTAAAATGATCTACAATTTGAGCCACAGTCGCTCTTCTGGTGGTCCGTACTAGATGCCACAAACTACAAGTCCTAAGTATCAAAGTCTCAGCCGCCCAACAATTTGTCAGCGGTTTGTGGCTTGTCCATCCACAGATCATTGTCGGTGGGTACTCAGCACCACCACTTGCTGTTTAGAGATCTTCAACCATATCAGTTTGGCCAGGTCAAAGTCTGTCGGGTCTTTGTGCTCATCAGATCTGCTGCATTGAACACGTCAAGGAGTAACGACCACCAGCCCAAAATGTAATAGTCAGTCAGTATCCCTGGACGTCACATTAAGTGGGTGTTCCTAATATTTTGGCTCATCCGTGTATGCACAAAATATCAATTAACGATTTGTGACGTACATAGTCTGTCTGTCGCCTTGGAAACCGATCTTTTTACGTATGTAGTTGAGTCGAATGTCGTTGTCTTGGTTATGCTGCCATCTTGTGGCTATGTGAGGAACATGTCTTACACTATATGGCCAAAAGTATGGATGGACACCTGACCGAGCTTGTTGGACATCCCGTTCCAAATCCTTGGGCATTATGATGGGCAGGAATAGCCTCCATATCTCTTTTGGGAAGGAATTCTACAAGGTTTGGCAGTGTGACTGTGGGAATTGGTGCTTATGTAGTCAAATTAATGGTATGATGATCATAGGGACAGTGGTAGCCTAGTGGGTAGGGCTTTGGGCTATCAACCGGAAGATTGGCGGTTCAAATCCAGGCTCTGCTATGCAGCCACTGTTGGGTCCTTGAGCAAGGCCCTTAACCCTGTCTGCTCCAGGGGCGCCGTACGATGGCTGACCCTGCGCTCTGACCCCAGCTTCCAAACAAGCTGGGATATGCGAAGAAAGAATTTAATTGTACTGTACACCTGTATATGTATATATGACAAATAAAGTATATCTTCTTCTATAAAGGTGTTCACAGGGGTTGAGGTCAGGGCTCTGTGCTGGCCATCAAATCATGGGCATAGTCACACGTCAGCGATATAGAAGTAGAAGCGTGTCCAGATACTTTTGGCCATACACTTATAATGACTTGCTGCTTAGGATTCCTTTTTCCCTCGCTTTACCGTGTTCCTTCTGCTGTAACGGTGTTGCAGAGGTCCTGCTCTGAACTCTGCTCTAACCACACCGCTCTCCTTCAGTCTGATCAAGGGCTGGTAAGCACTTACCTTCCGTACCCCATTCCTAACGTCCTCCACCCTCTCTCTTTTTCTCCGTCTCTCTTTCTTCCTCTGATCGCGGCTCCCTCTCTTCCTCACAGTTCGACAGTGTGCCGGCGTCGGGCAGCTGTATAACATTAAAGGGGTTTACCATGAACACTGAGGTACAGAACTCACACTGCACCGTGTGTTTGGATTTGTGTCTGGTTGGATTATGTACCTGCATGATTTCGCCCCTTTTCGCTTGGTCAAAAGTATGTGGAAACCTCATGACGGGGATTAATCTGGCATTAATAGCCTTTGATTTATATAAAAAGGCTTTCAACAAGTGCACGTTTCTGAGATCAGGCACAGGGTTGGACAAGAAGGCCTGGCTCACAGTCAATGTTCCAATTCGTCCAACAGGTCAAAGTCAATGTGTGATCACAGTTCATGGGAGGCCTAATCCTGTTTCTGCAGGATGTTTCAGAATAGTGGAGGCTATTATTGATGCAAAGCCAGTGCAGTAGGGGTCATGTTCATATGCCGTTGGTTTTTGACCAGGTGTTCACATACTTTGGGCGAGCCTGTAAGCACAACAGCTTTTGTCCTGTCCGGTAGATGGTGGAGTAGCTCTGCTTTCCATTGAAGGGACCGCTTTGATTTGCTCGCTGTCCATTCTTTTTTGCATGGATTGGATTTTCCGATTGGACTGAAAGTGTGTTGAGTCTGTCAGACTTTGATCTGATCCGTTCAACAGACCCAGCATTAATATCTGTGTTTCATGTTTCAGGGTTTCACCGACTCCAAGATCGGCATCACCAACCAGGCCTACCGAAGCAGCATCTCCACGCTACATGTCCCTAACCAGAGTGAGCTGGGTCATGCATACTCCCAGAATTCCCTGCACCGCAGCGTCAGTCAGCTCATCGACACACAGGATAAGAAATCTCTGGCTGGTCTGACGTGGAACACGGAGCTGAAGCGCGCCGACAGCGGCATGGTGAGATGGATTCAGGGTTCTTTCCTTGAGGGTCCTATGTGGCTCCAGTCTAGTTGGAGAAAAGAACTGACCGGTCATCTGACCATGGGCTTGTTGGACGTCCTGTTACAAAGTCAGTTACAAGTGGAAATTGGACATAAAGGTCTGGCTTGCAGTTCCAGTTCATCCCAAAGCACGTCTTTGACGTTCCTCTACATCAAACTTGTCAAATCTGTCCTCTATGTCTTTATGGACCTCGCTTTCTGCTCAGGTGGACAATCATTCTGGACCAGGAAAGGCCTTCCCCAAACCATTGACACAGTTTTGGAATTATAAAGCAACTGGTGTGGTTCCTACGTCAACCCTATTAGAAATACAGTATATGGACTGTACTTAAAAATCAAGTCCATGTCAGGAGAATTGGACGTCCAACCAGCTTATGATCAGGTGTCCTCATACTTTTGGCCACACAGTGTGTTTATCCATGTATATACATTTAACTTTGATTCTGATTAACTTCAGCCTCTGACGTCTCTGTATGAATATGTAGGACACTCATTAATAAGTACATGGAACAGTGGTCTTCTTCCAAGGTCAATCTATGAATTTAAAGCTGCTGGAACATAGTGACACTGTCCCAAACCAAGCAAGCTTTACATTCCTGTCCCTGTCTCATAACTGGCTTGGTTGACCAAAGCCAGCAACTTCATGGAAGACTTGATTTTTCAGTGGTCCTTGATAAACCCCCTCTGTGGAGACCCCTTTGCTGGGGGGGGGGTTGTAAAAGGCGATTGAATGGGGTGTTTGTTTGCCATGAGGTGTGACCTGTGTCTAGAAGAAGAGGCCTTAATCACTAAACCCTTGACCATCCAGATAGCTTTCTCGTCAGCATATGATGACAGCTTGGGTTTCCTCTCCAGCCTTGGTATAAGACCACTGTTCCCTGTAGTGTATGATGAACCATGATGTACCTGAATGGCCAAAAAAGGTTCAAATTCAATATCAACACTACTATTATTATTAATAATATAACAAGGTGGGTGCTCATTCTGGCCACATCTTTACAGAAATTTGGCTTTCAGCTCTTGAAGTTCCTGCTAATTAAGTTGAATCAGGTGTGTTGAACCAGGCTGACAGCAGTATGAAACTACAGGACTGGATTCCAACACTGATGTGCTCTTAATCCTTTTATTCATTTATAAATAATCTGAATTGATTGTATCTGCAATTTCTTGGCAGTATGTTGGCGATGAGGAGCTGGAAGAAACCATCAAGTGCATCAGCTCGGTGAAGAAAGAGCAGGCGACGTTTACAGACACACATCTGTAGATTTTTTCTCTTCATTCCTTCACACGTACACACAGCAAGACCTGAGAAGATCCAGTGGCAACACAAATCTGAAGACTTTAAAGACTTCTCTGTGATGTTTTGGTTGCAGTGGACTAGTCAAGGGTTCTAGAGCACAAATGTTCTGAAGTTATGTTGTGCTAAAATGTCTAGTCTTGAGCTTGTTCGACATTCCAGTCCAAAACTATTGGCACTTATATTAGGGTTCTCCACTCTTCTGGAGTCTCATACCGAAGGTGTTTAGTAGGGTCATGTCCAGGGCTCTGTGGCGGCCACTGAATTCCTCCACATTAAACCAGTAAGATCATGTCTTCAGATCATGTTTTAGCAAAACCATGGCCTCAAAAATAAAAGCATATCATTTATCTATTAATGGGTGTGTCTAAAACACCTGAATACAGCAGTTAGAAGGGATGTCCACACACACAGCCATTTGGTCACTCACTTTTGGGAGATTAAACTGTCACTTGAAGAGGCAGCTCTTTATTAATATCCCACAAGCTCCTGGTCAGGTGCCCACATACTTTTGCCAGTGTAATGTACCTGCCCCTACAAGGGTATGTAAAGTTTCAACTTTTGACTGTATACAGCAGCTACATTTAAGTATAAATGACAACTGACAGTCTATATATTTGTGTTTTACCATGTTTTTGTTGGTCTGATTGTTACTTTATACGAGGCTTAAACTTATCTTTTAAAACCTGGTATCCTATATCACTAGGGTAGGGTGTCGTTTGTGTATTGGCGATTCTGATTCTGACTCAATATGATTCAGATTCTTATCTGATTCCGATTCTGAATCAATACGATTCTGGTACTTATCGATTTCAAAATGTAAAAATAAGGTAAATTATCTTTATTCTTTTAGTATTGACTGAACTTTCACAAAGTTAATGGACTAAAATAAACTTTTAACAGGGGCAAAATGCTCGAACTGAAGTGTATTTATGGCACAACATGTAGCTGCCTGTAATAAAATAAACTATATATAAAACAGAGGGTGTTAGATGTATAAAACTTAAGGACATTTAATTTAGGAAAATCGCCTTTCTGTTATCGTTTTGTTTTATAAAGTGAAGCCACAATTTTGACCGTTCATGTCTTAATATTAGCAATGCATATTATATCGAGTATGCGGCAGGGTTGCCAGATTGGTACAATAGTTTTCTTTCAGAAATCCGCCAAAATGCACTAAAATCAGTCTAAAATACACATAAAACAGTCGATGTTAAGCACTTAACAGCAATATTAAATCAGCTTAGTCAACTTCAGCCTACTAATAACCTGCTGTTATATTAAAATGGACAGATCAGTAATAATAAATCAAGTTTTAATACGTTTTTTTAATAGGACACACGAGCATATGCGATCAAAAAGTACATAAATAAGAATAAACTTGCAAGCAGTATGAAAGACGTATAAACTATTCGTGCATATAAAAAATTGCTTGCTATACTATAAAAGCGTTTTGTTACTTCTAATTTGAAATAAACTCTCTATTTCGCTTTAAACTGCACAATCTGGCAACACTGGTAAACTGTTGTGTTGCTGTGTGAGGTAGTAATGTAGACAGGCCTTGCTGATATGTTATCATCTTATTTAAAATAATAAAGCGTTATCGAGTTTAGGAACCGAAATTTAGTTTGTACCAAGTATTTGGCGTTTTATTTAGTTTTAAATTGGAACGGTTTTGGTTCCTAACTCTGTGTAACACACACACACACACACCGAGTTGGGTCAGTTGCTGTACAGGGGTCAGTGCAAACAATGTCGTGTGATAACACTAACAAATACGATGTATAATATACTGTATTTTAGCAATATGGAGTCTAAAAAGGGTCAAAAACGTGTTTGTGTTGTATTTACAAAGGTACTTAAATTTAGTGTAGTTCTGAAGCACTTGTAGCTATCTCAAAATGCAGAGTTCCCAAGAATACCCCAAGGTTGGGAACTGATGCATTAATGTGAAACCCAATCCTTTACTGTGTGTATATTCTTAATGGAGGAGTGAGTAGTGAAGAAGTTGTGCCTACTAGACCGGGAAAGATCGTAGAGATAAATGTGACAATGCCAACTAACTAACTAAGTGTCTCTGATGTATAGAATGGTGTATAGAATGTCATGTGAATATGGGTTGTGCGTCTTTTAAACCAACGTTATAGCAATATGGACTCTAGCAAAAAAACAACCTAACAGCAATCAACAATATGATTTTTGAAATGTAATTATCAGTATTATTTAATGAGCAATTCATACTTCTCTTTTTTCGTTGTACATAAAACCTGTAATTTTAGCGCCGTCTATGTATGTGTATCTAAGAACGATGTATTAGGACGTGTATTAATATGCAAGTGTTGGTAAGAATGTTAATGAAATGAAATTAATTAAATACTTATCACTCCGGACATGTTTGCATTTGTTATGTGTTTATTGTCAGGATATGTACACAGGTGAGTACCATGTTCAGATAAGTGTTAACGTACCTGTACAGCTTTACATGCACTTGTGAGTTACGCTGTATGGCCAAAAGTGTGTCTTGCTTTAGACAGGAATTTGGAGTGTGGCAGTATCAACCAGGCTGAGTATCCATGAGGCCCAATTCAGCGTGCCTGAGTGAGGTAGGGAGGCCGACAGGGTTCCACATTGCTGGTGCAATAGCAGCCTCTGCTGGCCGGTCGAGATGCCCGACAGCTGGGTGGACATCCTGGCTCATTTTCAATGGAGTTTTGTCAGTGTAACAGTGTAAATCCAATTTGGCGTGCCTGAGGGAGGTATGGAGGGCAGGGTTCCTCTGCTGGCCGGTCGAGATGGCTGCACAAATGATGGATGATTCACACAGGGCAGTACGGCTCTGATTTTTGTGCCCATTCATTCAAAAGAGCCTGGTCATGTCAATGTTGGACAGGCTGGCAATCCACAGCCCAGTTCATCCTGCAGGGAACAGATAATTAAAAGGGGTGTCCACATACTTTTGGCCATATAGCGTGCCCCTTAAAAGCGAATGTAACCATTGTCATACATGCCTTGTTTTCATATTAGTCATCACTTACAGACCGAAAGAGCAGAGTGCACAAAGAGACCCGAGTCCATCAACAGACCCTCGCAGCCCTGTGGTCAAGGTAAGCTGGAGAGCAGTTTAAATCACGATACAAGGGAATCGGGTATGTCCGTCCAGACAAGACGGTAATGAATAAGTATGTTGATGCATTGATCAGTTGGTTAGCACATAGCATGATATACGTCAGGGTGTGGACGCTAATTGTGTAGACAGTCCAGCATTAAACAAATTAAAACCACTCTGGTCAGCCAATAAGGACTAACCAAATCCAAGTACATAAAAGAGTCCTTTTAAAACAAGAACATAGACCGATCAGGCATAACATTATAACCACCTTCCTAATACTGTGTTGGTCTCCCTATTGCAGCCCCATACACAACAAACTGATGCACTGTGTATTCTGACACCTTTCTATCAGAACCAGCATTAACGTCTTCAGCAGTCTTTTGGATCGGACCACGTGGGCATCAATGAGCCCTGACCGCCCATGCCCCTGTCGTCGGTTTACCACTGTTTGATAGATACTGACCACTGCAGACCGGGAACACCCCATAAGAGCTGCAGTTTTGGACACGCTCTGACCCTGTCGTCTAGCCATCACAATTTGGCCCTCGTCAGTCTCGCTATCCCACCCACTAAGAGGTGCCGTGATGAAGAGATAATCAGTGTTATCCACTTCACCTATCAGTGCTCATAATGTTGAGCCTGGTCGATGTATCCGTGATGCACTCCTATGTCTATACAAAGCAGATCTTTCACTGATGCAGGTCCAGTAGATCTAAATATATCCATACTATATCGAGTAAAATACAAGGTGGATCCACATAGAGGTCAGGTTGTGTCTGATTTTTAGGTACGTATGCATGATATTAAGTTTATCTGTCCCGCGTCCCACCCGCACAAGCATGAAATTCTGCAGGCAGCACAGGCAACTGGTGAGATGATCGTACTGTAGTACTGACAGACTTTTTATTCTTGCATATTTTATACATAAATAAAAAAATACAATTATGATGATAACCTTTGCATAATATTGACTTACGATCATCGTTATAGTGTTATATTCTATTTAATAGCTATATACTGTACATTTCACTTTGGTAGGATTCAAACTGTAAACCTAAACCTCAGGTAGCAGCTACAGTGATAAATGGTTCAATAATAATTCGTTGTTTATACTACAGATTAAAAGCAAAAGTATAAAGTGGGTTTATTCAATGTAGTTTTGTTAATCTAAGGTTGAATGTAAGCTGATTCCACGATCTAAAGTACATCTCACAGCTCGCTAGTCACATTCCTTGTTTTTTCCCCCTCAACGTCATGCTAGATTTAAGGTTGAATTAGACAGTTCAGTGTTTTGTGAACACACGTCACAAACAGTTTGTCTTATCGGTGGATTCCGGTTTCACGATGCTCCAACAATGTTTAGAGATATTCGGTAAAACTAAGGCACTGCTCTTAACCTGTAGTACATTAAGCTTTGATGGTTTTTAACAGGGGTGCCCAAAACGTTGATCACACAGTGCATGCTGGTAGATCACGCCTCATTCTAATGCCAAGATCACACTACACGACTTTCCAAGTGGTCAGGTCGCTGTACAGTTCACACTACACACTACACGACTGGATCTCTTGTAATCGGGAGTCTTTCAAGTCGGTGTGGCTTTCACACTACACGACTGATCGGTGATGGGGGGTTTCACACTACACCATCTATCACCAACTGGAATCGCAGGCGAGCTTCTCTGGCCTCCCAAACTACGTTTTGTCACGAAAACACAGTGATGAGGGGTTTAATGATACCACGTCCAAAAATGCACGTCAACAAGTAGCGAGTGATGTGCAGCGTAAAATCAAGTAGAAAAAATAAATGAATCTGAGTGGATTTGGCAACACAAACAGCATGAATTGTTCTGTAGTGAGTTGGAGGTTAATAAATATTTTTTGCAATGCAACGTGTTTTTTTTTGTGGTTTTTTCCCTTTTTCTCCCACTTTTAGCACATCCAATTTCTGCCCGTCAATCATCCTCTCACTAATGCTGGTCCCTGCTCCTGATTGGGGAGGACGAGGCTGCTCTACGCCCCCTCCGACACGTGCACAGCAATCGAACATCTTATCACCTACACTAGACGAGTGCAGTGCAGTACAGCGCTGTGTACGGAGAGCCACACCCTCTACCGCACTCCTTTCCCATCTCCGTGCAGACGCTACCAACCAGCCAGCAGAGGTCGTAATCGCACTAGTCTGAGAGAGAGACCCCATCCGGCTTGACCCCATCCGGCTTAATCCCACCCCTATCTGAACAACAGGCCAATCGTTGTTCATGTGGCTGCTCAGCCTCGGCCGGCAGGCAGAGCCAAGGTTCGATACGATGTATTCGAGATCTCAGCTCTGGTGAACAGCGTGTGTTTTACCGCTGCACCACTTGAGCGGCCAATGTGGGTATTATGTTTTGTAGAGGACGATAAGGTCAGAAATACTGTAAAAGATGTGTGTGCCGATGTATTCTGATATAAACTATATTAAGCCCCTGTGTGTTTCCCCTCACACCGTATCTTGTGTTCTAACTGGCTGTTCGACACCGCACTCATCGCCAGTTGGGCGACTCGTATCCAGATATTTGACATGCTAGATATATTTCTGCAGTCGCCAAGCCGCTCGGATCGAGTTGTTGAGCAGTTCTCACATATAGCGATCGAGAGCCGAGTTGCTCCCGAGCTGGCAAATCTAGCGCCGACCAGTCGCCAAGCGAAAATCAGGGCAAAAACAGTGTACAGAAGGTCCTCCACTTACATCGGAACCCACCTACATAAGCATCTACGTCACTCACATGGAGCACATACACAGTACAGTAATGAAGTGAAACAGTAAAAATATTCGTATTCGTCCGCTCCACTCGCCAACTAGTTCCCGTGCAAACTTTGTTTTTACGTCTCAAACGGCGTACATCGGAATGGCGGAACAAGACTTTCTTAATAAATTTATAGGAGATGGTGACGTAACCACGAAACGCCGTATGTCGAACCTGCCGTAACCCGAGGACTTACTGTAGTGTGAACTAGGCATAACAGGTCAACGTGATTGACCTGAAATGTGGCCAGTTTCTTTAATTTGCGGTTTGCCTCCACCTAGTGGACGTTTTGAGAAATGCAATTTATTACAGGTTAAAACAAACTGGTGCATGTTCTCCCTGTCTGTGTGGCTTTTCTCCAGGTTGAAAAACGTGCCAGTAGGTGTAGTTGCTGCTCTAAATTGCACCTGTACGTGTGAGCGAGTGGATAATGGGTGTGTGTTTGTCTTGCGCCCAGGACCCACTGGACCCATACTTGCCCCGTAATGCTGAATATCAATATAGGAACTGAAGCGCATTTAAAAAAGCTGTTTTGAAAAATTATGAGCCAACATATTATCCGATGTATTAGCAAATTATTAAGACGCCGTATATACAGTGAAACTCACAGCACTACACGTCTGCAGAAACATCAGGTGAGGGATAAGGCTTGAGCGGCTTGTAAAGAATAGACAGCAGCACAAAGGAAGTCTGGGAAATGTAGTCAGTGACAGTTTGTAGTGCCAGTCAATTATTTTGCATATTTTAGAGTGACTGTGCGTTCTTAAAGCAAACCAGAAGAACTAGTTTAATGTTTAATACCGTACTAGTATTTCTCTCACTGAGCTTATTATTGAGTCATTGCCACTGCCCATCTGAACTGTAGTGTTTCCTTTTTGCCGGTCACTAAAGTGCGTCGGATCTTACCAGGTTTGAGATCTGCGGTACACAACGTAATAAGTACAAAATGACCACACGATGAGCTACCTAGCAACCACACCACTCACAAAGATACCTCGACATGATACGGCAAGACCTTCACTCGCTCGCGTCCAGGACCCTCCGGTGACGCGGCGAAGTGGACACCTTGGTGGGAGAGGGCGAGGCTGTGCTGGACGAATCGCTGCCCCCCGCTTCGCTCCCCGCGGACGCCGAGCTCAGCTGAGGGACCGGAGGCGCCCTCTTCCGTCCCAGGAAGTTCCCCTCCAGGACCCCCTTGCTCCGTCCCCCCTCGTCGGAAGAGTGAGCCCTGCGGCGCGGGTCTCCGAACATGTCCGGGGCGTACGCCGGGCTGTCCGAGCTCCTCTTGTCTCCGGGGTCGACGTTGCCGTCGTCCTCGGTGCCGCCGCCGTGCTCTCGCAGGACTTTGGCCAGGTTGAAGCTGTGGAAGTCTGGGTGGCTGCTGAAGCTCTCGGTGCGGCGGGCGCGGACCAGGAGCGGGCTCTCTCGGTACGGGCGCACGGCGGCGTACGTCGTCGTCTCCGACACGGGTTCCTGGGGCTGCAGCTGGAGACTGGATGGGAAAACGGGAGCTTAGGAGGACGTCAAGGGGTAAGACGTATACACTCACTAGCCAATTTATTAGGAACAGCAAACGAATACAGGCTAGGGATATCGTTTCTCATGTATACTGGTGGTATTTGGAGGGGGGGCAGGGGTAGCCTAGTGGGTGGAGCTTTGGGCTATCAATCGAAAGGTTAAGGGTTCGAATCCGCGCTCTGCCATATAAACAGCCTTTCTCTTTTCAAGATAGGCTTTCCACAAGAGTTTGGAGTGCGTCTGTGGGAACGTGTGCCAATTAGGTCACGCATTTGTTAGGTCAGGCACTAAACCTGTTCATCCCAAATGTGTTTGAAGGGTTGGGGTCACGGCTCTGTACAGGCCACTGGTGCTCCACACCAAGCCTTCCCTAAACTGTTGAAACAACATTGGAAGCAGGTTGTATATTTTATATGATTTATTTTTTTAAAACAGTTAGCAAGCTTACATAGAAAAGAATGGCACAGTCAGCGCAAAAAGAGGGCTGGGTGCTCAGGTGGCACAGCGGTCTAATGCCTTACCCCAACAAAACTGCGATTAAATCTCGCATTCACTGACATACGATTGGCTGTGCGTCTGTAGGAGGGAGGGACAGTGGTGGAGCAGGGATCATATGGCCTCTGCTGGTTGGTCGAGGCATCTGCATGGTCTGTAAGACCCCGTCTCTAGCAGATCAAAAGAAGCCGTTGGTGGCAGGGGCGTGTACCTATGAGTCGGAAGTTGGAGTGGGAGCAAGGCTGCAATTTTATATGACTAGATTGGGTGATAAAGGCTGAATGAATAGAAGAAAGTATGGGTGTCCACATACTCTTGACCCTTACGTGTACAATAAATAACAATGAGTGGTTTTCTTTTTTGCTGACCTGGAGCAGGACTCCCGAAGTCGGCTGTGGTGGAGCACCGAAGGCGCGGGACTGATGTTGGGCGTGGCGCAGCGTGACGTGCTCAGGTCACACTGATCCAGCAGCTTCAGAAGCTCATCCTCTGTGGGCCCGCCGACCTCTATGAGATAAAAAGAGCAACATTCCAGGTCAAAGTAAAGCCAATTTCGTTGCTGGCTGTAGAGAAACTGAACCACGTGACTCGCGACTCACCGATGTCACGTTTGCTTTTGTCGTCGTTCTTGTTGGCCATGTCCATGGCTGTGGTCAGGTCCCACATCTGGATGCTGCCGTTGGCGTGGCCGGTGAAGAGGTAGCGGCGCGGCCGGGAGCCCATCCGACTGGAGCCCTCGCACTCGCGCACCGTGAAACACGTGATGGTGGTGCCGTCCACCGCCTGCACCTCACATATCCTGGAAGTAATCGAGTCAGGACACATGGTTAGGGTTAGGTGTCCACATACTTTTGAGTCTTTAGCTTTATGCTCACAAATGTAGCCATACTGAGAATTGTACCTCCTTAAGCATTGTACACTCTATAGTCAAAAGTATATGCACGCCTGATCATAAGCTTGCCAGACCTCCTGTTTCAAATGCACAAACAAACCCAAAGGGTGTCCGAAAACCAGGTGATCTCTCTACATAGACGCATTTTACATCATCCTATATATGAGGACGAATGCGGAGCAACCAACGGAGTTCTTTTCAAATTATACAAGTGTCTGTAGTTGCAAATTCAGGCTCGTCAGGCACAGTTTAATTGTCGTCGGTACAGCTGGCGTGCTAGCTGGTTGTGCCGCCTCAGCCCGTTGGTTTGAAAAGCCTAAGGCTACCTGTGTTAGCTTAGTTAGCAACTGTACAAGTAGTGCGTGTAAATAATCTGCCTTATGAGTCGATGTCTTATTAGAATCCTCTCTACTTAGGAAGCTCACTAGGTAGGCAGCAGGCAGCAAGGCTTTTCGGACAGACCCATAATTGATCTTACATTTACATTTCCAGCATTTAGCGGACGCTTTTATCCAAAGCGACTTACAGTCTAAGAGGGGCTTGCTCAAGGGCCCAAAAGTGGCAACCTGGCAGTGGTGGGGTTTGAACCAGCAACCTTCTGCTTACTAGTCCAGTACATTAACCACTAGGCTACAACTGCCCTATATCAATAAAACATCATCTTGCGGACTTGGATCCTGGATCTAAGGATTGAACTAACTGTACACTGATCAGCCATAACATTAAAACCACCTCCTTGTTTCTACACTCACTGTCCATTTTATCAGCTCCACTTACCATATAGAAGCACTTTGTAGTCCTACAATTACTGACTGTAGTCCATCTGTTTCTCTACATACTGTTTTAGCCTACTTTCACCCTGTTCTTCAATGGTCAGGACCCTCATGGAAGATGACCAACTCAAACAGCAGCAATAGATGAGCGACCGTCTACATCAACTTTACATCTACAAGGTGGACCAACTAGGTAGGAGTGTCTAATAGAGTGGACAGTGAGTGGACACGGTATTTAAAAACTCCAGCAGCACTGCTGTGTAATCCACTCATACCAGCACAACACACACTAACACACCACCACCATGTCAGTGTCACTGCAGTGCTGAGAATGATCCACCACCTAAATAATACCTGCTCTGTGGTGGTCCTGTGGGGGTCCTGACCATTGAAGAACAGCATGAAAGGGGGCTAACAAAGCAGATGGACTACAGTCAGTAATTGTAGAACTACATGGTAAGTGGAGCTGATAAAATGGACAGTGAGTGTAGAAACAAGGAGGTGGTTTTATTGTTATGGCTGATCGGTGTATAAACGGCTTGAGTAGTAGGTGCGAGTGGCACAGTGCTTTAATACAATTGAACGCAATTGGCCGTGTTTGAGGGAGGGAAGGTCGGACGGTGTCTCTTCCTGATGCTGCTGCTGCATTATGTGATCTCAGGGACTAGGCGGACACCTGTACGAGTGTGGGGGGGTGGTCACAGAGCTTAGCGTGGCTCTCTGTACATGATGTGGCTCTGTTTGGGAAGCAGTCGCAGACTGAACGGGGACGTGTGGTGATCGGGCTCTACTTGATCAGATTGTGGGTTATGCAAGCGGGAATTAGAAAATAATTGATCATTTCGGTCAATTTAGGGCAGTTGTAGCCTAGCGGTTAAGGTACTGGACTAGTAATCAAAAGGTCGCTGGTTCAAGCCCCACCACTGCCAGGTTGCCACTGTTGGACCCCTGAGCAAGGCCCTTAATCCTCAATTGCTTAGACTGTACACTGTCACAGTACTGTGAGTCGCTTTGGATCCTCCTTTAATAGGACAGTTGTAGCCTAGCAGTTAAAGTACTGGACTACTTATCAAAAGGTCGCTGGTTCAAGCCCCACCACTGCAAGGTTGCCACCAACCCTCAATTGCTTAGACTGTACACTATCACAGTACTGTGAGTCGCTTTGGATAAAAGCGTCTGCTAAATGCCATGAATGTAAATGTAAATTTAGGTGGTAATGTAGGTTTTTGGGACTCGTACCTCCTCCCAGTAGACGAGAGGCGCACAAACAGCTTGTTGGTTATAGGAATGACTTTCTGAATGAACACCTGTTGGTCGTCTCTCTCCCCAAAAGGACCTGGATGGAAAAAAACGTCTCGATGAATGAACCCAGTCTGGCTTTCACTGCACCGGATCTCAGATTTCCATCCGGACGTCACTCACCGATATCGTTGCCGGACGAGTAGCTGCTGTGACTCTCCGTCTCCTCCAGCGAGATGATCTTGAAGGAAGCGAGCGGTGTGGATCCGGGTTGGGTGGAGATCATGCCTCTGAAGCGAGTCACCGTCCACGTACGTACGTGGTTGTTGTCGGCACACACTGCAACGGATAACGGTTTAGTCTGGATGAACGCGTCCTCTACGACTGAGCCGAGATTTCAACAGTCACACTCCAAAACCTTGTGGAAAGGCTTCCCTGTTATAGATGCACAATTTACATTCATGTTTACAGCTTGAGCTGGTTCGAGCAGTGTTACCTGACACCAGGTGTTTCTCAGACAGCATGATCTTAGTGACGGGGCTGCGATGGACTGTGAACGTCTGGAAGAGCTGAGGGCCCGATCCCACCGTCTCCGGGTGCTGCACTATCACCCGTACCGCCCCGGAACTGGTGCCGTACGCGATCTCGATCCAGTTTCCACTCACGCCTGCAAAGAAAGTAATTACAGTTACTAGCTGGACCTGGAAATAGTTACAGTATTGCAGTATTTCAACCAGTAATACCAAGAGCAGCCTGTAGATGGCGCAATACAGTCTACTTTTTAAAATAAGTTATTTTTACAATAATATTGGGGGAACAACGATCTGTTTTGTCCCCAGGAAGAGGGGAATGTGCCCCCTCACACACACCCTGGGGTTTCTCATTCCTGGTCATATCAATAAAGAAAAAAAAATGATCACGTGTTGCATAACTGATATTGTGTGCAATTATTACATAATGCTAAAAATAATATGTTTTATTCTTTCTTTCTTTAAGATTAATTTATTAGATGTATCTGTGTACAACCCCAGAATTACAGTTTACAAAAATGTCCCGCAACCCCACACAGGGTCTCAAACACCAGCTTGAGAACCCCAGGCTTAGAATGGTTTGGTGTGCGTGTGCGTGTGTCTGTGTGTGTGTTACACCAGTAATACCAATATATTCTACTGTAGTCTACTGTTAATAGGATAGTTATTTTTACAATAATACTGGGGGAACAACGTTCTGTTTTGTTCCAGGAACAGGGGGGTAACAAAAGATACCGCATTACATAACTGTTATTGTATGCAATTATTATATTATGCTAAAAATAACACTTTAATTCTTTATTTAATGATTTATTCATTAAATTTATCTGTCTAGAACTTTAGAGTGACAGTTTACAAAAACGTCATGCGAACCCCAGACTGTTTTGTAGGTCACCTACTGGTTTTGGGTGTTAAGTAGACACTGAGGGCGGTGATGGCATCGTTCGAGGGATCGTGGTAGAGCTCAGTGACCAGCAGGTCGTTGTCCTTCATCCTGAGTGGGAACTTCTGCATGTCTGCAAAATGGTGAGAAGAAATATTTTAATTGGTTCATTTGTTGTCTGTTTTACCAGGGTTTGATCCTGGTCAGTGTCACAGTGGGTCCCAGTCCATCATAGGGCGCACACACACAACACACACTTAGGGCAATTTCTAGTAGCTCCAATTAATCTGACTGCACGTCTTTGGACCCACTCAGACGCAGGGAGAACGTGCAAAATCCACACATAAATGACTGGGGAATCGAACCTAATCATCTGAAACTACTTCCATGAACATTTAATGGCCTCCCCAGTCACCGGATCTAAATCAGAAAGGAAGATTTGGAGAACAGTGTGCTGTGTGTCAGT
Organism: Trichomycterus rosablanca; assembly: GCF_030014385.1. Lineage (NCBI taxonomy): Eukaryota > Metazoa > Chordata > Actinopteri > Siluriformes > Trichomycteridae > Trichomycterus > Trichomycterus rosablanca. The sequence goes on along the minus strand of NC_086000.1, from coordinate 4,206,813 downwards.
CAGCATGATCCGAAATCTTAGAAACACCTCGTGCGGCATGAATGTGGGGTGCAGGTGCACTTTTGGACCCCGGTCGACATCTCACCTATGTAGTAGATAGATCCGTTGTTGCATCCAAGAAGAAGAAATGATCCAGCGGTGTCACAGCTGGTTATGGGCACGACGTCTTGAACCTGCACAACAAACATCACGTCTGCTTTGTGAAGCCATGAAATAATTACTGTGTGACCAAAAGTATGTGGACACTTGTTGGACATTCAGTTCCGTTTATCAGTAAGTACTGGGCGCAAGGCAGGAACACACCGGCCACCTAGCCTAAGATCCTACTAGAGCCTTCTGTGTCTGTGTAGATGCCCGGCTGGCTGATAGCACCTCTGTATCCCACATAATAGACCGCTGCTGATTAATATGAAGCTCCCCTCCTCTTTGCAGCTATAACTGTCTCCGCTCCTCTTGGAATGCTTTCCATAAGATTTTTGAGTGTGTCTGTGGGAGTTTTTATGAGGTCAGGCGGTGATGTTAAACGAGACTCACAGTCGACATTCCAGTTCATAGAGAAGGTGTTTAGTGGGATGAGGTCAGGAATCTGTGCACACTTCATAATTAAAAATGACGTCCACACACTGTTGGCTGTACTGTATGAAGACTATATGGACAAAAGTATTGGGACACTCCTTCTAATAGTTGAATTAATGTGGTTCAGTCACAACAGTAGCTAACAAATGTAATACATTAATTATATAAGGAATTTATATGCTTCCAACAGTTTAGGGAAGGTCCTTTTCTGTTCCGGCATGACTGTTCCCCTGTGCACAAAGCAACAATAATAAAGACATGAAGAAAAGCTCGTTAAAGAAACTACACAGAGCCCTGACCTCAGCCCCACTGAAGAGCTTTGGAATGAACTGGAACATCAGTGCTCAGCCATACAAATGCTCTTTTGACTGAATGGGCACAAATTCCCACATACATGCTTCAATAGCCTATATTCAGAAGAGTGGCTGTTGTCATAGCCGAAACACAAGCTCATTGTCAGGTGTCGAAATACTTCTGGACATACAGTGTATTCATAACACGCTGATTTTAACCCAGTGCTCTTACTTGCCAGTGCTGAGTGACGGCGTTCCACACTCCAACCTTCCCAGTATGACTGGTGGCAACCAGCTGACTCCCAATAAAGAAGAGCGAATCCACAGGTACGCCCAGGCTAAACACACCTACAATAATACAAGACCTGTGTCACACTTAAGATTTTTAATTTATTTATAAGCTTTCCAGCACCAACAGTGTGCAAAAGTGTCTGTGGGGGGATTTGAGCAGGCTGACCACTTCAGGGAAAATTCACTACAGTTCGAATTGGTTCATAATGGCTCTCACTGTGGTTCGCTGGAGTCTCAAAACCTTAACAATCGTGTGCTGTTTGGTCTAATTAGGGTAATGTGTAGATTCACCTGAGTGTGTCTGTTGTATTAACCCTATAACACCATAGCATATCATATTTGATACATGAGTTTTCAAGACATCTACATCATCAGTAGGTATATTGTTTAAACAATATTTTTTTTTTTAAATAGTACATTAAATCCTGATGTATCAAATATGATACTAAATAAATCACACAGTTATGTTTGCCGGTCTGTGCACAATGACGTGCAATAATAAAGTAAATCAGAAAGGGGGGATAATACTTTGTCATGGCAACGTAGACCCCTTTTGTACCTATCTCATTGCCGTTTCCTCCGTCCTGGATGCTCCACAGAATGATCCTGCTCTCGGACGACACCGCCACCATCTTGTCTTTGTCTCCGTGAGGGCCGCCGACCACTTTGGCGTTGAGGGCGACGCGCTCGATGGCCAAATCCAGGTAAGGACTGGAGAACACCTCCTGCCACCCTGACGATTCCTTTATCCTGCAGAAACGAACACACATTCGCATTCACTTACTATTTGTTGTGACCGTGACCCAGAGACATGCACTCCAATTGTTTGCAAATTTTGGAACAGAAGCTGTAAGCGTCTGACAAGCCTTACCTGTAGCAAATGACGAAATGAGCGTAGGCAGTTACGATCCAGTTATGATGACCAGCAACGATTAGCACCTTTCTGGGATCAACCGGAGATCCGGCTGAAAATGGAGACACAATTGGCCAAGCATGAGAACGAAGGCTCGACTGGGCTTCATTGTCGCGGTACAGGGGTTTATAGTGTCTCTAGTGTCACAGCGTGTGCGCTACGGCTCTCTGTTAAGGGGTGCGTGATAGTCTCAGCTCTCCTCAGCCAGTGCTGTTCGCTACAAGCAGCACTAGAACTGCATTCAAGGTTATTTTTTAAGCTTTTAAAGGCAGCCCTGTGCCTCGCCAATTTTCACGACTCCATTTGCACGACTCATCTGGAAACAAAAGACATAAAAGGCCTTTTAGCACGGTCGCCCCCACCTACTCCCACTCGCCCAATAAGCTGTTTATTTTCCTCTGAGCGCGCTTCACACCCTTCCTGCCCAAATTCAGGACAAAAGATAAATACAGTTTGAATCTGAAGGGAGTTCTTTTCACATCCTGTATATTACAGTTTAAGACACCCGTTCCAAAACTGTGGACATTAATACGTGTGGCTATGAGTGATTCCGCTGTATTGAGGAAGCTGGTTGCAGGGTTCCCATTCCAAAGTGTCCCATTCTGTCAGAGGCTCATACGTGAGAGTAGGCACTGATGGTGAGCGAGACGGGGTTCATCCCAAATGGACCAAACTAATCCGGTCAGAGGGGGCCATTTCCTGTATATAATTAATTCATTACACCTGTTTGGAATTGTTGTGACTAATAATTAGAAAGGGTGTCCCAATACTTTTGTCCATATAGTGTACATAGCATATCATTTTAACTACATAACTGTTCCAAAGACATTTCTCTAAGGGTCTGGGACTCCAGCGAACCACAGTGAGAGCCATTCTTATCAAATTCAAACAGTAGTCAGTTGTGGCTAAACATACACTATATGGACAAAAGTATTGGGACGCCTACACATTACATCTACTGGAGCTTTTATGAAATCCCATTCTAAACACATAGGCACTGATACGAAGCTGGTCCCATCTTTGCAGCTATAACAGCTTCCACTCCTCTAGGAAGGCTTTCCTCAAGGTTTTGGAGTGTATCTGTGGGAATTTTGCCCTTTAATTTGTAAGAGCATTTGCGAGGTCAGTCAATTTTATACACCTGTTAGAATCGGGTCATTTCCTGTATATAACTGATTTATTACACCTGTTTGCAATTGTTGTGGCTGGAACACACTAATAATTAGATAATTAGAAAGGGTGTTCCAATACTTTTGTCCATTTAGTGTATATAGTGCATTATTTTTAATACATAACTGTTCCAAAGACGTTTCTAAGGGGCTGGGACTCCAGCAAACCACAGTGAGAGCCATAATCATCAGCCTGCAAAAGTTGTGGCTAAACGTACACCATATGGACAAAAGTATTGGGACGCCTACACCTTACATTTATTCTAAATCCATAAGCACTCACATGAAGCAGCTTCCACTCCTCTAGGAAGGCTTTCCTCAAGGTTTTGGAGTGTATCTGTGGGAATTTTGCCCTTTAATTTGGAAGAGCATTGGCAAGGCCAGACAGTTTTAGTATAGTCAGTTTTATACACCTGTTAGAAACGGGTGTGGCTGAAACGCCCGAAACAAATAAGAAGGGATGTAGCGTATGAACCTTCTATGTCCATCTGGACGTATTTATGGACTCACAGAGTTTGGTGCCGCCTTCCAGACTGGCAGGCCCTGGCAGAGATGTGTGGGAGCAGGAGCGAGAGAAGCCGCCCTCTGCTCCGCCCAGGCCCGGGCGCTCCTCCTGACCTCCGGGGGCTGCGCTCTGGCCGCCGGGACTTTTGCGAGCTGGAATGGCTGGAAGAGAAAAAAACGAGGCAGGTTAAATAAAGTCATGCACACTTTATAGTGTATAGTGTAAGTGCATAAATCAGTTGCTGGTACAGGTGATCAACCTTGGCTGGAAACCACCATTCTGACATCCCATCTTTCCAACTATAGCAGTCTTAATTCTACTGGGAAGGCTGTCCACAAGGTTTTGGAAGATGCCTGAGAAGATGCTGTTTATAAGTGTATATAAGCTTAACAGTACCACAGCTCGTCGATTACCTGGTGGTGGGAGGTAGCCGTGAAAGAGGACGCTCCCACATGACGACCGCTCTAATTCCTCACACAGCAGCAAACGTCGAACTGCACACAAAACAGGAGGACAAACGAGGGGGTAAAAACCACCCGTATTAATACAAAACGTTTTGTGACTCACTTAAAAAAACACTGGGTTTGAATGAGTCAAAGTCAATCATACCCAAAGGTGTTATTCCGTAAAATTCGGCTTCATGCCGCAGAATGCTAATGCTGACCCCTCTGGAACAGAGAAAGGACAAAAAAATGTGGAACAGTGATATTTCTTTTATTATTCAATATAAATTTCCTGGAAAATAATTCAATTTCTTATAACGTACCTTAAGTCTAGCTCTTTGGTCCGCAGAAAGTTCAAAATGGGCACAAATGCTGTCGGGTCCCTGTCAATAAATATCTGAGGGACAAAAGATGAATCACAATTTTAATCACGTGCATGTGTACGTGTAGCAAATATGAAACAGAAGAAACGTAAAAATAAAAGGTACGACTTACAGCTCCAGTTTCATCCCGTAGTGTTGAGATTCTCCCACTGAGCAAACTAGAAAAAAAAAAACGATACAGATGTTAAATGGTAAGACCTTTTTGGAAGAGTGGAGGCTGTTATCGCCACAAAGCAGGCAACTCCATGTTAACATCCATCAAACTCACACTCACGAGTCCCAAGTCTTTTGGTCATTGAGTATATGTATATGTTGTGTACCTACAGTATAATTACTAAGAGGTTATAGTCGCATCTTACCTCGAGAAGAAAGAGTCTGGAATCCACATGAGGGTCTGTCTTGATGTGCTGAACCTAAAACAACAGCAGATATGATGTCACATGACTAGAAACGGGCAGATTGGTCTTTTTTAGGCTGATTGGCGGAGACAATGGACTACTGGGACAGTGGTAGCTTAGTGGGTTGAGCCTCAGTGGGTTTGAATCTCAGCTCTGCCATGTGGTCACTGTTTGGGCACCAGGTACACCGGAGAATGGCTGACCCTGTGCTCTGACCCCAGTTTCCAAAACAAGTACTATACTCATGTATATGTATATAGGACAAATCTGGGACCTCAAAGGTTGTCCGATATTGGGTGATAAGGCCTGGCTCACAATTGATGTTCCAATTCATCTCAAAGATGTGTAACAGGGTTGAGAAAAAAAATAGAAGGGGTGATTAGGATGGGGTGTCCACATATTTTTGCGTGTCGCTTAGGGCTTACGCAGTCAAGTCAAATGGATGCGGATAAACTGCCCTTATTTATATGGGCACAGAGGAGTCACAGCCTGTACTAAATCATATTAAGGAATCAAAAGGCCATGAAGGAGCAAATTCATAAATGATTTACCATCATAGTAAGGTCAAAAGTAAGTGAACACCCTTACTATTCTTGAGTTTACGTGTTTTGCCACACGCTTCCAACTTTGCATCAGCAGTTTAGGGAAGGCTGTTTTCCGTTACCGGCCAACTGCACTCCTGTCCACAAAGCCAAGTCTGTTGCCGCTGAGGTGGCGCAGCGGTAAAAAGACACGCTGCAACCAGAGCTGGATTCTGAGTACATCGTATCGAATCCAGCTCTGCCTTACCGGCTCGAGGCCGAGTGGCTGTATGATGAGCAACGATTGGCCGGTTGCTCAGTTGGGGGGCGGGACAAAGAACCGGATGTGGGTCTCTCTCTGTCAGAATGCGATTACGACCTCTGCCGGCTGATTAGAGGCGCCTGCACAGAGATGAGGAAGGGTGCCCTTAGGGTGTGTCTCTCCGCATGCAACGCTAGGTGGCGCCACACTCATCGACGTGTGGGTGGCAAAAATGCATCCGGCTGCTGCCCATGTTTCGGAGGGGATGTGGGTTAGCTTCGATCTCCTCGGTCAGGACAGGGTTCGGGATAGACAGAGAGGAAGCACGAAGCAAAATGAGCAATTGGATGCGTTAAAGGGGGAGAAAAAAGGGGGAAAAAAATAAAAATAAATAAAAAGCCAAGTCTGTTTAGACATGGTTTAATAAAATAAGGTCGAGTGGGTTGCTCAAAGCCCTGACCTCAACCCCATTGAACGTTTGGGATGAATTCCAATGTCTGTCCTGTCCGGGTTTATTCTAACAAATGCTCCTGTCACTGAATGGGCACAAATTCCCACAGACACAGTCTAAAATCTGAGTGGAAGCTGTTACTGCTGCAAAGAAAAAAGACAGAGATATTAATAGTATAGACATATTAATGCAATGGCTTTGGAATGGGATGTCCAGCAAGGTCATGGTCAACTGTCCATAAATATGTGGACACAAGTCCAAAGTTATGTGGACATAAGACCAACCCTATCTGAGGTGATTCTGTTACACCTCATATATATATATTGGTCTCTATATATTGGTTTATTTTGATATTATTAGCTATTATTTCATTAGCTTTACCTTGTCCCGCCGACGTTGAGTTGGATGATATCACCCATAGTGGATGTCGAGCCGTTGGACACTGCAGCCATTCTGTCTGTCAGTCCCTCTCTCACCCTTACTGCCCCAGCAAACCTCCCAGTACTTTATGTAAGCGTTTAGCTCTTCTTTTCGCCATATTTTCCCTAATTATGGACAGATATGTCGGTGACAGGCTGAAGCTGCCAGTAAACACGGCGCCTGTCTGGGTTCGTACGGCTTGTTCTGTACTGCTCACCGCTAACTGGGCGTTAGTACTAGCCGTCGCCAAGCGTGTTGACAACACAGAACCGGCCAATCAGAGCGTCCAGCGTCAACGCTCTTCGGAGCAAGCCCCGCCCCTCGGACGCCTATTGGCTGCTCCGTCGTTTATCAATTTAATTTAGTCATTTGATGGGTGTGGGAATCGGTACAGATCAACCGATTCATCCTGTTCATTCAGAAGGTGAATCAACAGCTTTAAATTGCTACCCGTGAGTGAGTGAATGAGTATGTGAGTGTTAGTGAATATACTGTATATGACTGTGTGGTTTTGCCTTGTCCAAGCTTTATTCCCGCCCTACACACAGTTTTTCTAAATGACACAGGACCCGCAACGACCCTGATCGGTTTTGAGTGCTTAGTACCAGCAAGTGGTGAAGTGTAAGAAAGTGTACCACCTTTCAAAACATGTAGAAGGTAAATTTTCTGCTCTAGTTGCCACATTGGCTGTCGCTGAGCTGCTCATTTTAATTTAATTTTTTGATGGGTGTGGGAATCGGTACAGCTCAACCGATTCATTCTATTCATTCAGAAGGTGAATTAACTGCTTTAAACTGTCACCTGTGAGTATGTGAATATAGATTACTGTGTGTGGTTTTGCCTTGTCCAAGCTTTATTCCCGCCCTACACAGTTTTTCTAAATAACACAGGACCCGCAACGACCCTGATCGGTTTTGAGTGCCTAGTACCAACTAAAGGTGAGGTATATGAAGGCATACATTTCCCTTATCACCTTCCAAAATATGTAGAAGGTAAATGTTCTGCTCTAGTTGCCTTATTGGCTGCTCGGTCGTTTATCATTTTAATTTAGTTATTTGATGGGTGTGGGAATCGGTACAGATCAACCGATTCATTCTATTAATTCAGAAGGTGAATCAACAGCTTTAAATTGCTACCTGTGAGTGAGTATGTGAGTGTTAGTGAATATATATGACTGTGTGGTTTTGCCTTGTACAAGCTTTATTCCCGCCCTGCACACAGTTTTTCTAAATGACACTGGACCCGCACCGACCCTGATCGGTTTTGAGTGCTTAGTACAAACGAGTGGTGAAGTATTTCCCTTATCACCTTCCAAAATATGTAAAAGGTGAATAAGCTGCACTAAATAGCCACTGGATAATATGTGTGAGATAATACTATGCATGAGGCACTATACTTCTGACACACACACACACACACACACACACACACACACACACACACACACACACACACACACACACACACACACACCCACACCTCGGCGTATATACCACTGCGCCCACAACCCCCTTTTTCATTCATGCTATATTTACCTACTGTAATTCCAGTACCAGTATGTTTGGGTAAATTGTCCTGACGATTGAGACCAGCGCCACATTTTGTTTATTTAGCAACAAAAAGTTTAATCAAAATGAATGTTATTATACTGTGGATTTTTTTTTGTTCGTAGAATTTATGTGTTTTGAGTTGAAGTGGAATGTGAGGGAGTGAAATACACACTTTCAGGTCAGAATTAGACCAAAATATAGGAACTCTGGATGGCGAATCGTCTCCTGGCTGTGGCAGAGGCGACTCCTGCTGTCTGGTCAGGCAAAAACACGGCGGGAGTAGCGTGTAGCGTAGTGTGGTCCTCCGTGCTCGTCCAAGCGCTTTGCCGATATCCGCCGCCGGCTGGTGTAAAGATGCACCGTGAGGCCCAGTAAAAGGGGAATCGAGTATATCCAAATTGGGGGGAAAACACAAACAGACATGGAAGCCTAAAGTAATGTCAAGTGCATAGTGTAATCAAGTCATAGCACGTATTTACATCAGATTGGTTATTTAAAATTGGCGTAGTCTGAGAAAATATCCACGAAGTCCTGAACCACTCTGTAGCAGAAGTCGTACTGTTCCTGCAAAATAAAAAGGACACTCGGTTACTGCTTAGGAAGATGAACTAGTGGCATACAAACCTCAGACAATATGAATAATGTCTTTAACAGGCATTAAATAAAAAACTGGGCGTGATTAATATGCTAGTCCATCGCCTATAGGTAGAGAATTTAGGGTTCTAGCTTCAGTCCAACAGGACTCGGTCCTCACTAGACACAACTGGCATGTCTGAGGGAGGCAGCGGCCCCTACTGTCTGGTTGAGGATACACAGAGAATAGCTATTCCTCTGTATGTGCAAGGCTTTTTGGCTGGAATAAAGAAGAGTCCATCCAAATTGGGTCAGTGTAAACAGGACAATATTATAACCCTATAAAGACAGATCTGGACTGCAGGTGGGTCAGTGTAGCACCAGCTCGCTGTTATAATGTGATGTGCAGAATGTTTTTATATAAATTCTTACCACAGTCTGGACCATGTGCGGCCTCTGGGTGCGTGAACTCTTGACCGTCTGGAACACGTCCAGCAAGCCCTCAGCTTTAACCCGCTCCAGAATGTTACTGAGGGCGATGAAGGTCCCGGTCCGGCCCGCCCCGGCACTGAACAAACCCACACACACACACACACAGAGGGTCCTTGTAGCACCTTATGAAAAATTAACACTGTTAAGAATGAATGATTGTACGAGTACCTGCAGTGCACCACGATGGGGTGGTTGCCAGATTGCTGCTGCTGTCTCTGCACCGCGGAGATCAGATCGATCATTCCTTTTCCGTCCGACGGGATCCCGACCTCAGGCCAGCCGTGGAAGTGGAAATGCCTGACCAGGCGACTTTGCTTCTCCTGAAAATACACATCAGACTTATAGAAACTCGGACAGTGTGATAAGAAGGAAAGAAAATAATCACCCTTTATACTCCCAACAGCGGAAAATACTCCCAACACTTTCTTAGCTAGAACATAGGAAGGGAACTGGTCTAAACCGGCTAGAACTGGGTTTCGGAGGTCATACGTCATGAAGTTGACGCACTTCTCGTCATGTACGCCACTTTTTAGTATCATTCCACTGTAGCAGTATTCTTGGGATATTGGAATATGACTACTGGCAATCATGCCCTAAATATATCTACACATTAGGGCAGTTGTAGTCTAGTGGTTGAGGTACTAGGACTGAGGACTAGTAATCGAAAGGTCACTGGCTCAAGCCCCACCACTGGCAGGTTGCCACTGTTGGGCCCTTAAGCGAGGCCCTCAACTTACCGGCGCGTACGTGAGCAGGAGATCCCGGAGACTGAACGCCTCGTACTGCACGTCTCTCTTCAGCTCCACGGCGTATTCCCCGAAGGACAGGCTTCCGTCCGCCGGCCAGTACCGGGCGCATTTTTCCTACGGTCAGAAACAGACAAATTACGATGGGTCAGTATTTCACTCCAATCAATCAGGACTGGACCTCATGGTCATCCGTCCAACCAGTTTTCCATATATAGAAAGCAGGCTGTGTTCCGGAAGCTTCTAATTCATGCTGTGTGAAGTGTATCGATTCCTCAATACACTCTTTGTGGAAGCAAAAGTATGTGAGCCCCCTTTGCAAATGTAACAGGCTCTGTGGAATTTCAGAAGTCTCTTCTGGAACTTGTGTCCATGTAAAAACACAAATGCATCTGTCAGGTTAGTAAGCAGAAGGTCGCCAGTTCAAACCCCACTACTGCAAGGTTGCCACTGTGGGTCCTTGAGCAAGGCCCTAAGCCTCAATTCCTGTTCCAAGCATGAATGCCCCTGTGTACAAAGCAAGGTCCATTTTCAGCTTTGATGCTTTCTTGACCAACTTTAGTATTCTTCCATATAAATGCTGTCATCTTTGGACTAAATGGGCACAAATTCCCACAGACATAGTTCAAAGTCTTGTGAGACGCCTTCTCAGAAGAGCGTCTGTTGTTCTAGCTGACAATATCACATAGGAACACTTTGTTTTAATACCATTTGTTTTTGAAATAGGATCAGGTGTCCAAATAATTTTGACCATTTATGTTATTGGGTGCGTTTCGGATAGCTAACGCTATGTACCTGTTCTCGTTCCTTCAGCTCGGTCAGCATGACCACGGAGTGACACTTCCACTCCCACACCATTTGCCAAAAGTCCTGGACGGTGTGGGATAACGGACCCTGAGTGGCGATGAAGTAATCCTTCTGCCTGTAACCCTACACACAGGTAAACACACATTCAGCGTATTACAATAGCCGGGCTTTTCGTTTGCCGCCCCACCACTACCACCTGTCTTTCGGGGTGTCCGGTTACACTGCCCAGCACAGGTGGGTCTTTATGAATTACTTACCAGGTTAGGATTAATAATGGACATAAAAACGGATACTTACATCTATAAAAGATGCGTTTATGTAATCTGTAAATTCTTGGCCTCTCTTCACAGATAATATTACCCTGTTAAAATCATCTGAGGGAGGAAAAAGAAAAATTCATTAGGATGGATGTGTAAATATATATACACTGATCAGCCATAACATTAAAACCACCTCCTTGTTTCTACACTCACTGTCCATTTTATCAGCTCCACTTACCATATAGAAGCACTTTGTAGTTCTACAATTACTGACTGTAGTCCATCTGTTTCTCTACATACATTTTTAGCCTGCTTTCACCCTGTTCTTCAATGGTCAGGACCTCCACAAAGCAGGTATTATTTAGGTGGTGACACTGACATGGTGGTGGTGTGTTAGTGTGTGTTGTGCTGGTATGAGTGAATCAGACACAGCAGCAACAGATGAGCGATCGTCTCTGACTTTACATCTACAAGGTGGACCAACTAGGTAGGAGTGTCTAATAGAGTGGACAGTGAGTGGACACGGTATTTAAAAACTCCAGCAGTGCTGCTGTGTCTGATCCACTCATACCAGCACAACACACACTAACACACCACCACCATGTCAGTGTCACTGGAGTGCTGAGAATGATCCACCACCTAAATAATACCTGCTCTGTGGTGGTCCTGTGGGGGTCCTGACCATTGAAGAACAGCAAGAAAGGGGGCTTACAAAGCATACAGAGAAACAAATGGACTACAGTCAGTAATTGTCGAACTACACAGTGCTTCTATATGGTAAATGGAGCTGATAAAATGGACAGTAATGGTCAGTAGCTGTATGATCCAAACGGATTGAGGCATTTCCTTACATGGAATAATCTGCAGTACTCTGTTTTTCCTCATGTTGGCCGCCAGATTCCCGGTTCTCATGTTCTCCTTCATGATCCGGACGTTGGTCAGCTTCTGCAAGAAAGAAGAACCCAAACGGACGTTACCGGAGTGTCCGGAGAACATGCGTGTAGGATCTGATGTCATAAAGTTGGGCTTCTCTTACTCTGAATTCCTCCTCCAGTCCCACACGGTCCATGTATATATGCGTGCTGTGAAGTCTGTGCAGGTGACCCTCCAGCGAGGACACGTCCAGCTCGGTGTCCCCGTACAGGTAATGCTCCAGCAGCGCCTGATATATGAACGAGTACTGCATCTGCAGGAACAAGAGCAGGAGAGATCTTAGAAAATTACCAAAAGAGTGTGGACTCCACTTGTAATTATGAAGTTTGGGTGTTTTAGCCACGCCCATCAGTAAATGGTGAATGAATTGAATAGTATAAAATATATTATATGCCTAAAACCCCCTGCAGTTCCAGCATGACTGTGGCTTCTTTTGTAAGTCATAGGGCACAAATTTCCATAGTTATACTTCAAAATCTCGTAGAAAGCCTTCCCAAAAAGAATAGAGGCTGTTATAGTCACAAACACTGTATAGCGTAGCCCCCCACTTCCCTAGTAGATGTACCCCCCCTCCCCCCGGTAGATTTATACCAAGATTAATACCACCTTCCCTGGTAGATGGTAAACTTAGCTGCCCCCCTTCCATGGTAGATTTAGCCCCCACTTTCCTGGTAGATTCACCCCCCACACACACACTTCCACGGTAGATTTACCCCCACCAACCTCCTCCCTGGTAGATTTACCCCCCCCCCACCCTTCAAAATAAGACACCTCAGTAGGCAGCAGTCTAAGGCAACTTATGGTCATACAGCATGCCACCGTTAGCAGAAGGTCTCACGTCTGTCTGGACGAGCTGGCACCGCTGATTTCGTATCCGGGACACGGACGCGAAGACGTCCACCCTGCCCTCCGCGTGCATCATGTTCATCATGGCGTCGATCACGATGAACGTCCCGGTTCTACCGACCCCGGCGCTGGATACGAAAGAATCGAATCAGATGTATGTAATGCTGTAAAAAAGTATTTGCCCCCCAGATTTCCTCTATTGGGACCCCAATCTCACCTGAGTAGGGTATATTTTCCTGATACATGATCCCTCCGACCCCTTATTATTCCCCCATACTTCGGTGGATTCATGCATGAGGCCAGTCTTGCACATGGAGAGTCACACCTAGATCTCAGCATTCCTCCGTTTCTGTACAGACGGCTCGGGCTACTAACCAGGGACCTTACACAGTGTCGAGGACCCGGTCCACCTTTTTTTCCCACCCAATTTTGTCTGCTGCAGGTATTAGTCAATTGTGCCCGCTAGGGGGGCGTCCAGCCGCAAAGCTGAGATTCAAACACGGTAAGCTTTGTTTACGGTAAGCTTTGTTTGTTCTGCCTGAGTCGCTTTTACTGCGTCATATCAAACAGTTCGTCTCATTGGAGGCACTTTGAAAAGGTTAGTGGCAAACTGGGTCATGGTTCAATCAATCACAGACAGATGACCAGACGTTCTCCTTCAGAAACGTCCAGTAAAGATAATTTAAGGTTCTCAAGCCCTCAAGCTTACCTGCAGTGGACTATTATGGGTCCGGCGTGCGCTGGGTTAACAGTCTTGACCTTCTTGAGGAACTTGAGCATGCCGATAGGGGAGAGCGGGACCCCGAAATCGGGCCAGCTGGTGAAGTGGAGCTGGGTAATCGACCTCTGGGATCTGCAGCCGTCCGCAGCGTGCTAACGTTCACACAGAATGTTAGTGTTAATACTTGTGTATGTGTGACTAAGAGTTTGTGGACACTTGTTCTAATCCTTGCGTTCGTTTGTTTGTGCCAACAGTTTAGGGAAAAGCCTTTTTTGCTTGTGAATGACTGGGATGCTCCGCACCCCGCTGTTCACTCAATAGGCACAAATTCCCACACACAAATATTAACTCACACAGTGTTAAAACAGAATGTCCAACATAGTCAGGGGTTCAAATACATTTGCGCTCACGTTTTGCACACAGAACTTTCTAACGGTGTAGTCCACCAGCACCGTGACGTCCTCCACGGCCACCCTGACACACCCGTACCTCCAGCAACCCTGGTCAGGCCAGTACTGGCAGCACTTCTCCTAAAAAAGACCGAACAATTAGATCAGATTAATATAAATGTGCAGTATTATTCAAAATAAAAAGATTCAGCAGGAAATCGCCGTCTTTACGTACCTCTTTTCGCTCTCGCGTGTTGGTCAGCATGACTATGGTGGCGGATTTCTGCTCCCAAACCATCCTCCAGAAATCGGCCACCGTCTCCGGTTTCGGCCCTGCGACCGGAGAGATCCGGAGAGATCCGTGTTTCCATATACATTTTAAGAAACTTTTAGTAATTCAGTGGGAATTTTCTAACATTTTTATATCATTGAACTACTAGGCCAGGCAAATGGTGTGTAGAGAATAGCACCAACTGCTGTTCTAAACATTTTGTATGTAATCAGTCGTCATGTATCTCAGTGTTTCCCAAACTTTATTGCACCACGGACCGGTTTCATATAAGATATAATTCGCTGAAACGAGATGATGCTCCCACCTAGGGGTGATTGGAGAAAATAACACCCAAAATAGAGGCAGTGAAAACTGCTTTTCTAGCGATCTCTCCTCATTCTTTCTGTGTGGCCCAGTAATAAATAGCCCACGGACCGGCGCGGTGGTTGGGGACCACTGATGTATCTGATTTGACACACCACAGCATTGTAAAATTTGCTTGTTTAAACACTTACAAGCCATATTAGCACTTCAAGTTACATATGGCCGCTTAGGTGGCGCAGTGGTAAAACACGCTTGCACACCAGAGCTGACATTTAGACCTTGTCGGTTCGAAACTCACGCAGCTACATGAACAACGATTGGCTGTTGTTCATAGGGTAGGATAAACCAGATAGGGACTCCTCATAACTGAGCGAATTACGACCTCTGCACAGAGACGAGGGATAATGGGATCAGGGTGTGGCTCTGTATATTTGGTATATTTGCCTGGCATACGCTCCCTCTGATGCGAGTCACACGCTGATCTCAGCATTCCTCCACTGGACTGCGATCGGTACTGGACAGCGATCGGGGTCCCCAGCAGTGAAAGACTAATTGGCTACGTTAAGTTTTGCATACATAAAATAAGTATGGAAAGATTCTGCTTACCTTGAGTGGCGATGAATTTGTTCTTTTCCCTGTAACCCTAGACGTAACAAAATAGTAGCATATTAAATTCTGCGTATCCGAAAATTCAGAGCAAGTCTCAAAGGGCTGCGCATTTGTAATGGTTTGATTTATTATTCCATAAGTAATAAACAGGGGCGGTACTCACATCTATGAATGAGGCGTTAATGTAGTCCGAGTATGTACGCTCATCTGTGTGTGAAAGCAACACTCTGGAATGATCGTCTGTTAACAAAAATAAACCTAATCAATTGACGGTATACTGCAACTGTACTGTACGTCACTTTGGATAAAGTCATCAATGTAATTTTCTAGGCAGTTGTAGCCTAGTGGTTAAGGTACTGGACTAGTAAGCAGAAGGTTGCTGGTTTAAGCCCCACCACTGCCAGGTTGCTGCCGTTGGGCCCTTGAGCAAGGCCCTTAACCCTCAATTGCTCAGACTGTATACTGTAACTGTACTGTACGTCACTTTGGATAAAGGCATCAATGTAGTTTTTTAGGCAGTTGTAGCCTAGTGGTTAAGGTACTGGACTAGTAATCCAGAGGTCGCTGGTTCAAACCCCACCACTGCCAGGTTGCCACTGTTAGGCCCTTGAGCAAGGCCCTTAACCCTTAATTGCTTAGACTGTATAATGTAAGTAGCTTTGGATAAACCTAGTGGTTAAGGTACTGGACTAGTAAGCAGAAGGTTGCTGGTTTAAGCCCCACCACTGCCAGGTTGCTGCCGTTGGGCCCTTGAGCAAGGCCCTTAACCCTCAATTGCTCAGACTGTATACTGTAACTGTAATGTACGTCACTTTGGATAAAGGCATCAATGTAGTTTTTTAGGCAGTTGTAGCCTAGTGGTTAAGGTACTGGACTAGTAATCCAGAGGTCGCTGGTTCAAACCCCACCACTGCCAGGTTGCCACTGTTGGGCCCTTGAGCAAGGCCCTTAACCCTTAATTGCTTAGAGTGTATAATGTAAGTAGCTTTGGATAAACGCGTCTGCTAAATGTTGTAGCCTAGTGGTTAAGGTACTGGACTAGTAATCCAGAGGTTGCTGGTTCAAACCCCACCACTGCCAGGTTGCCACTGTTGGGCCCTTGAGCAAGTTGCTTAGACTGTATAATGTAAGTCGGGCTCTAAATTAATGCAAAACAAGCTCACGGTCAGGCGTCCAGGTTCTTATACTCACAGGGCAGTATGTTGGGATATCTGTTCTTGTCCCTGTTCTCCTCTCGGCTCGCCTCCTCGAACGTCCCGCGACCGAACCCGCACGGCAGAGACTGCGGAGGAAATGGTAAAGCGGGTCGCGTGAGCATGTCGTAAAGAAAGAAAGGTATCTGAGTAAAGCAGTGTCGCCTTACAGCAAGAAGGTCCTGGGTTCGATCCCCAGGTGGTCTTGGAGTTTGCATGTTGTGTCTGTGTGGGTTTCCTCCCACAGTCCAAAAACATGCAGTCAGGTTAATTGGAGACACTGAATTGCCCTATAGGTGAATGTGTGTGTGTGTGTGTGTGTTACTGTGTGCCTTGTGCCCATTGAAAAGCTGGAATAAGCTTTTCCTGTCCTGTCATGAATGTAACCAAAGTGTAAAAACATGATGTTAAAATCCTAATAAATAAATAAACAACTCACGTTAAACTCCTCTCTGAACAGCTTGCCATCGTCCGCCATGCGCAGGCGGTACTCCTCCTCCAGGGAGTCCAGCGGGATGGGGAAGTAATGCTTGGACGGAGATGGAGATCTGGGCAGGAGCACCACGGTCTGGTCTGAGGGACGGAAATAGACGCGGCACGGCAGTGAATGTGGGTCAGGTTTTGAGGTAAGCGAGTTTCTAACACTATAACTAGGGCCCTGCATGGCAGTCATTAAATCACACTCATAAATTAATGATAGAATCAATGGAAGTCACACAGCCACAGCAGTCGCTAACAAATGTAATGACTCGATTATATCAAGGAAATTAGATGCTTTCAACTTTGCAGCAACAGTTTAGGAAAGGCCCTTTCCCGCTCCAGCATGCTTTTTAAATACTGCTCTGGAATAAACTGGTACATCAATCAAGTCTAACATCAGTGCCCAGTAATGAGAATGAATGGGCACAAGTTACCACAGACATACTTCTAAGGAGCGGCTGCTGTTCTAGCTGTAAAGATCACACAAAGGTCACTCTGGTTTAATATTTCAATAGCATTTGTTATTGAAATGAAATGAAGTTCCAGCATCTTTACTAATATTTGCTTAATCTCCCCCTCGTTTGCATATCAATAAAGGTGAAAAAGCTGTGTACACGATGTGTAAGTAATGCGTTTAGGCTGGTGTATGTGGTATCAAGTAGGGAAAAAACTGTATGGATGTAGCTTGGTCCGCCAGGAAGCCATTAGGAACTAAGCTCATGCTCAGGAGTCCAAATAATTTTGGAATTTAGTCTAAAATGAGGTGACGTTTTTGTGTCTTTACTATTTTTTATTCAATTTCCCCCTCGTTTGTGAATGTACCTTGATCCTCCAGGAAGCCATTAGGAAGCAAGCTCATGCTCAAGAGTCCAAATAATCTTGGATGTTTAGTGTAAAATAAAGTGCAGTTCCAGAAACTTTACTATTTTTTATCCAGTTTCCCCCTCGTTTGCATATCCAGTAGGGACAAATACAGTGTGGACGTACCTTGATCCTCCAGAAATCCATTAGATAACAAGCTCATGCTCAGGAGTCCAAATAGTTTTGGACGTTTAGTGTAAAACAGAGTGCAGTTCCAGCATCTTTACTATTTTTTGTCCAGTTTCCTCCTCGTTTACATATCAATAATGAAAAGCTGTGTACACGATGTGTAACAGTGCATTTAGACAGGGAACCACTGTGGACGTACCTTGATCCTCCAGAAATCCATTAGGTAGCTTTTTGTCGACCGAAGTGACGAGATCCTTCCTCTGGTGTCTGAACCTGCACGATGGGAAAAACAAACAAACATTAAAAACAAGCTGATCGACACGTCGTAGGAACACGGACGAAGAGTAACAACAAACACCATCTAAAGCTGTTCTTTCTCATGGGAGAGGGAGCTGTGATGCCGTGCAGCAGCTGAAAGCTAATAGCAAGGGCTAGCGCGACTGCTGGACGTTTTTAATGCTCGGACAGCTGTTGGACTGGCTGGGACAAGCCGCACACACACACACACAACAGGGCCCTTTGTTCAGCGAAATAGCAGCACATTGAATTGCTGTTATAAACATTTATATATTGTATATTTTTCCTATTTTCAATCCAGTTATAGCTGAAGTCCAAAGTTTGCAGACACTTCTAAGAGAAACATCCACTACTTCAGCGTGAGCTTGTTGAATATCCATAGGTACCATAGGCACTGGGCTTTGCAGCTATAACAGACTCCACCCTAGCCAGTTGGAATCTCAGCTTTGGGCAACTATATGGTATTCCTTATAACCACTGCGATTAAGACCTCCACCAGCCCAAAGACGGGGGATAATGGAGATTCTTCGTGCGCGATACAGATCTCCATACAAAACCCTCCTCGTGCAGGTGAAAAAAATGGGTCGGCTAGTGTCGGAGGGGGCGTGTCTTAAATACAGTCAAGGGTGAAGGTCAGAATATAATGGTTAGAGGAAAAGTCACAAATAATATACAGTGTATCACAAAAGTGAGTACACCCCTCACATTTCTGCAGATATTTAAGTATATCTTTTCATAGGACAACACTGACAAAATGACACTTTGACACAATGAAAAGAAGTCTGTGTGCAGCTTATATAACAGTGTAAATTTATTCTTCCCTCAAAATAACTCAATATACAGCCATTAATGTCTAAACCACCGGCAACAAAAGTGAGTACACCCCTAAGAGACTACACCCCTAAATGTCCAAATTGAGCACTGCTTGTCATTTTCCCTCCAAAATGTCATGTGATTTGTTAGTGTTACTAGGTCTCAGGTGTTCATAGGGAGCAGGTGTGTTCAATTTAGTAGTACAGCTCTCACACTCTCTCATACTGGTCACTGAAAGTTCCAACATGGCACCTCATGGCAAAGAACTCTCTGAGGATCTTAAAAGACGAATTGTTGCGCTACATGAAGATGGCCAAGTCTACAAGAAGATTGCCAACACCCTGAAACTGAGCTGCAGCACAGTGGCCAAGATCATCCAGCGTTTTAAAAGAGCAGGGTCCACTCAGAACAGACCTCGCGTTGGTCGTCCAAAGAAGCTGAGTGCACGTGCTCAGCGTCACATGCAACTGCTGTCTTTGAAAGATAGGCGCAGGAGTGCTGTCAGCATTGCTGCAGAGATTGAAAAGGCGGGAGGTCAGCCTGTCAGTGCTCAGACCATACGCCGCACACTACATCAAATTGGTCTGCATGGCTGTCACCCCAGAAGGAAGCCTCTTCTGAAGTCTCTACACAAGAAAGCCCGCAAACAGTTTGCTGAAGACATGTCAACAAAGGACATGGATTACTGGAACCATGTCCTATGGTCTGATGAGACCAAGATTAATTTGTTTGGTTCAGATGGTCTCAAGCATGTGTGGCGGCAATCAGGTGAGGAGTACAAAGATAAGTGTGTCATGCCTACAGTCAAGCATGGTGGTGGGAATGCCATGGTCTGGGGCTTCATGAGTGCAGCAGGTGTTGGGGAGTTACATTTCATTGAGGGACACATGAACTCCAATATGTACTGTGAAATACTAAAGCAGAGCATGATCCCCTCCCTCCGGAAACTGGGTCGCAGGGCAGTGTTCCAGCATGATAATGACCCCAAACACACCTCTAAGACGACCACTGCTTTATTGAAGAGGCTGAGGGTAAAGGTGATGGACTGGCCAAGCATGTCTCCAGACCTAAACCCAATAGAACATCTTTGGGGCATCCTCAAGCGGAAGGTGGAGGAGTGCAAAGTCTCGAATATCTGCCAGCTCCGTGATGTCGTCATGGAGGAGTGGAAAAGCATTCCAGTGGCAACCTGTGAAGCTCTGGTAAACTCCATGCCCAGGAGAGTTAAGGCAGTTCTGGGAAATAATGGTGGCCACACAAAATATTGACACTTCAGGAACTTTCACTAAGGGGTGTACTCACTTTTGTTGCCGGTGGTTTAGACATTAATGGCTGTATATTGAGTTATTTTGAGGGAAGAATAAATTTACACTGTTATATAAGCTGCACACAGACTACTTTTCATTGTGTCAAAGTGTCATTTTGTCAGTGTTGTCCCATGAAAAGATATACTTAAATATCTGCAGAAATGTGAGGGGTGTACTCACTTTTGTGATACACTGTATATATATATATATGTGTGTGTATATATAAAATAGTTAGTGGAAAAGTCATATATATATATATATATATATACAGTATATATACTGTATATATACACACACACACACACACAGTTAAACTGCTGCAGTTCCCGCCATCAGCTCTTTACCTCCAGATTGAATCAAACCTCACTAATGTCATTTATTAACACTAATTCTAACCCTGTATGCCCTGTGTGTGGTGTACCTGAGCAGGTAAGCTGTGAGCAGGACGAGGATGAGCAGGAGAAGCAAGATAACGAGGGCAGAGGGCAGAACGTGCGGACCCTGAGGAGCAGGAGGCCCTGAGAAGAAGAAGCAACAAAACACGGGTGTTAAAAATGACAAAGATCAGCAATTAGAAGAACAGAAGAACTGACTGGACTTGCCTACGGTCCAGTTGGCGTGTGCGCTGCTGTTGGAGACAGAATGTGCGGCCACCAGGAACAGGACCATCGCGACTGGACGCAACAAGAGGGAAGAACGGTGAGTGGAAAAATCATAAACATACAGTGATTGATTGATTTGGGTGGTGCAGCACTAAGGTGTGTTGCACAAGTTGGGTCCTAAGCCTGCACAGACCACCTGTGGGATGAATTGGCATGTTGACAGTGACCCAGGTATCCTCATCCAGCTTCAGTGCCCGGAATCCCTAGTGAATATGTATATTGAGGGAGGGAGGGATTTGAGGATACCCCCCTCCCCAAGTGTGTGTGTGTGTGTGTGTGTGTGTGTGTGTGTGTGTGTATGTGTGTGTATATACGTATATAGAGTGATTACTGCCTCGATTTACTAAGACTGCTTGTAAGCCAGTAACGTCAGACATTACATAGACAGATCACTCTATTAATCCCAAAGGAAGAGGTGGAGAACCCAGAACGCTCCACCTGGGAATGGAACCCATGACCTTCTTGCTGTTAGTTCACCGTACCACCGTGCCCCCATTATTACATGATGTTATACCTAATAAGCTAATAAGTAAGGAGTTCCATTTCATCTCGCTATTTATAGACTCGTCTCAGGAGAAGTACCGTCTCTTAGGACATTTCGGATATAATTCCAGTGCTAAAAATATCTGTGATGGCAGGAAAACTGGGACAGAACAAAAGGTAATAAAAAAATATAAATCTATGTGTATATCTGATATGTAACAGTAGTGTTTGTTGTTGTGAGTAAGACCTTCATTCATTTATTCTGTGGACTATTCATCAAAAGGTCACTGGTTCAAGCCTCACCACTGCCAGGTTGCCACTGTTGGACCCTTGAGCAAGGCCCTTAACCATTAATTGCTTACACAATAGACTGTCTCAGTACTGTAGGTCACTTTGGATACAAGCATGAGGTAAGTTTTGATTGTGGGTCATTTAAGACGTTTTCTTTAATGCTTTTTGGTACATGACTACTGGGATTTGCTTCCTGAACTCCCTGGTTTGAATCTCGGCTCTGCTACCGGTCGGCTGGGCACCATCTAGCATTGGCACAAATAGACAGAAGTGTGTCGCTCTCCGTACGCTATACTGCTCTCTGTGAGACCCCGTCCAGGCATATGTCCATATGTCCATCTCAGCTGTACTATCTACTATCAGCCAGTCGGGCACCTATACAGACACACGATTGGCTGTTTGACTGCGGCTGATTACAGATAAGCATTTGATAATCATTAATAAAGTCAAGTCCTGGCTCATAGTTGGCATTCTAATTCATCCCAGATGTATTGCATTAGGGTTGATATCAAAATTTGACTGATGTGCAGGTCAGTCAAATAATTCATCCAAGTTCTTTAACCCAGGTGGCACACCAGTGCTGGGATTCTGAACTCCCTGGGTCGATTCTCGGCTCTGCATCCGGTTGGCTGGGCGCCATCTAGCGTGCACAATTGGTGGTGCCTACAGCAAACAAAATTGGCCATCGGTCTGCTGGGTGGGAAAAAACAGGGCTAATAGGTAAGCGTGGAAAAGTCGACAGTGACCCAAGTCTCCTCGTCCAACGTCAGTGGCCTTGAATAGGCACAAACTTCTACAGACTGGGGTTTTAGAACGGGATGTCCAAATAGCTCATGGTCAGATGTCCACATGACAAAAACTGCAACAACTGGGTCACAGGTTCCCACCCTTATAAATAATGACCCACATGATACTTACAGATGTTGGTCCAAACCAGTAATGCAGATAATTTCTGTCCAATCGTTTTGTCTGGTCACTCCAGGGTGAAGATCATCATCCTGTCCAGTTCGGATATGACAGTCATAGCCAAGCAGCCCTAACAAATGAACGACAGCAAGATCAATACCGGAAGATGGCTTTACACTATATTTACCACACAAGACTGAGGTATGTGACCACCTGATCATGAGATTGTTGGACCTACTGTTCCATACATACTATAACCAACCATGTTCTTTTAACTGAATTGGCATAAATTCCCACGGGCATACTTTAAAATCTTGTGGAAAGCTATTCCAAAAAAGTCAATGGCTTCTAAAAGAGGGTGATAGTGCCACTTTATTAATGCCCATGGTTTTGAATTAGAGTGTCAAACAAGCTCATTGTAAGGTGTTCAGATACTTTTGGCCATATAGTGTATATAGATGGACTCACGTATGCAATTACTATTAGGGGGTCAGACTAGCACCGCATCCACCGGCAGTGAATTTTTACAGAGAGCCGTACAGCGTACGGAGGACCACACTGTGATCCATGTGTTCCTTTATTAATCTATAGCAGCGATCCATAATGATGCCAATGGATTTTAAACAGTATGTTGTACATTCAACAAGCTTATGGTCAGGCGTCCACATACTTTTGGTCTTGTAGTGAAGCTATTAGATCAGTCTGCAGTAGAAATGATCTATTCCAAATTTATTAACCAGCTAAAGTAACATATTCAAATATAGTTCAAAATCAAAATACCTTTACAATGAGTAGAATAAACTATATGATCAAAAGTATGTGGACACCTGACCATGACCTTGCCTTTCCAAAACCATGTAGATTAATATGAAAGTGCCCTCCTCATGTATGCAGGCTGTACTCTTTGACTAGATTAATGTGTCTGTGGGAATTTGTACACTAAATGATCAAAAATATGTGGACACCTGACAATGACCCTGTCTTACATCCCATTCCAAAACCAAGTGCTTTCCCCATTTTTACAGCCTTTATGCTTCGACAAGATTTTGGTGTGTGTCTGTGGGAATTTGTAACCATTTAGTTAAAGGAGCATACATAGAAGGCCTGAATAGCAGTCAACGTTCCGATTCATGCCCAAGGTGTGTTAATAAGCTTGATAAAGCACTGAAGATGCTCCACATCAAATGTGTCAACAATAGGTGTGGCTGAAACACCTGAATGCAATCATTAGGAGGGGTGTCCACATACTTCTGGCCATGTTGCCTGCCCCACTAAGCTCAGTCTATAAGGCATTTCGTGGGCTATTTAAATGACAGAAATATGCAATGACATGAATGACAGCATGAAACAAGATGCAAATGGTAACGTGCTAGTAAGAATCAAAACCTATTCGCATGCACATAGTGTAAATACTGCATTTATAATTCGGATTATATTTTAAATCCGAATTAAATAATAAGGCCTGATGTAAAAAGCCTAATCCTGATTCTGCACGCGCATCCACACAAATACAATCAACACACGAGATAATAAACAGCTCCATGATCTCTAGCATCTCAAATGCATTCGATTCTTCTTACCGTTCTGGTCCTTCCACAAGATGATGCTCAGTACGAAGCTGGAATGAAGCGCAGTGCAGCCTTTTAATATTATTTAATATTATTTTATTATAAAAAGCAGATTTTTGTAACCGCTCGTGCTCATTTGCAGAGCTGCACGCGCCGATGCTTTCGCCGCGTCGCGAGCGCTACCTCGCGCTGCGTCATCGTCATAACGTCCCCAGTGCTCCCAGTAGCCTACAGCACAGGATGCGAGTATACCATGTGGAGCCCTAACCCATGGAATACACACCCTCCTTGCAGCTATAACAGGCTTTCCTCAGAGTTTGTGTGTCTGTAGGAATTCGTGCATTAAAGTCAGCATTCCAGTTCATCTCATAGGTGTTCTACAGGGTTGAGATCAGGTGGAGATTTTAAAGCAGGGCCATTCTTACAGTATTCCTTAATAGTGTTTAGGACGGACGACCACGTTTTGTAAAATGCTTTTCCAGTTTGCCCAAGAGCTCCTGGTGCCACCAGTTGTGGGTAGGCGGAGAGGGAAGCTTCCATCTCATCAGAATGGCACGTCTGGCCAGTAGGGTACTTCATGCTATTAAAATGTGGACAGTGTTACTGAGCCCATGCCTGTTATGTACCTGGTAACCTAGTGGCTAAGGTACTGGACTAGTACTCAAAAGGTCGCTGGTTCAAGCCTCACCACTGCCACTGTTGGGCCCTTGAGCAAGGCCCTTAACCTTCAATTGCTCAGACAGTATGCTGTCATAGTACTGTTAGTCGCTTTGGATAAATGCATCTGCTAAATGCCGAAAATGTAAATATAAATGATGTCATAACATCACCCCTATCGACAACCCTATCCAGCCTCACCTCCCTCAGACACGGCCCTTTGTGTCTATTAAGTGCTTTTTTGTATTGAGGGGGGAAATGTGTGGCAATATGAAATATGAATTATAGCCTTAAGGTAGGACCCATGGTTTTGGAATGGGGTGTCCAACAAGGTTCTAGTCAGTGTCCACTTACGTTTGGCTGTATGGTGTTTTTTTCAAGCAACCCACATTTTGTCCATGTTTTTTATGCGACCCAGACAACACAAACATATGCATCTTACTCTTTTTATACAATGTGTAACATTAAGCCTCCACAAGGGGGCGTTTGCGTACCAGTTTATTTCATTATTATTATTTTTCTCTTGTATTTAAACTACTGATTTTTACTAATTGTGTTTTTCATTTGTGTTTAGGTCACTGATAAATGAAAGATTCCCCACCACTGTAAGTAAACATTCTTGGTTGGAGTTGTAGTTGAACGTTTTCATACACAAATATCATGCTGGTATTGAGGTGTAATAACTTCTGGAACTTCTTTTCCCATGACTGTGTAAATGGAACACTGGCACAGCTTAGTTCTTTTATAACGGTGTGTTTTTAGAGTTAAGTGACCAAAACAGCTGAGATACAAGGTATAGATCTGTAGGGACGGTTTGACTTGAGATCACTTGAAGCAGCCACTTGTAGTCCCTGCCCTACATTAAAGAAAAGCTTCCACTTTTAAGGACCTTTCACAGCAGTTTAGCTGTTTCAACCACACCCATCACAAAATAAGGTCCAGTATGGCGGGGTTTGACTTGTTTGGCATGATGAAACTCCAGCTTTAAGCACCCTGTTGATTATATTTGGGATGTATTCTGATTTATCTGTCAAGGGTTCAAGGTTTCTCATCCAACATCAATGCTTGACTTTACAAATGCCCCTCTCCACACACACCCTCCATGTATTTCTGGAAAGCCTTACCAGAAAAGTGGAGGCTGTTATAGAAGAAAATAGATATAGAACGCCTTTATTTGTCATTTATACAAGTCGGGGTCAGAGCGCAGGGTCAGCCATTGTACGGCACCCCTGGAGCAGAGAGGGTTTAAGGGCCTTGCACCTTTCTCAAGGACCCAACAGTGGCTGCATGGCAGAGCTGGGATTCGAACTCTCAACCTTTTAGTTGATAGCCCAAAGCTCTACCTACTAGGCTACCACTGTTCCCTGTGATCATGACCATGATCATACATCCGGGTGCTGAACACACAAAATTGGCCCCGTCTGAGGGAGGGAGGGTCAGATAAGGATTCTTCTGCTAGAGAGGAACACATAGAGCACAGCATGACCCTAATATGCAATACAGCCTTTAGAGCGGTCACTTCACATAGTGTGCACTTGTAAGGCTTTAGGGCGCAGTAGTGATCCCCTCGGAATGAAACACAGCCATAGAAGAGTCCTGTTCTTTCCTGGCCACGCCCACTGAGCCGAACGACGTGCACGTGAGGTGGGCGTGACGGGAGCGCGCATTGACGGGATGTTATGATAACAGAGCCATGTTGTGTGTGTAGGTTCGAGGCGAGACATGAAAACTGCAAACTATGGAGAGAGAACTTTGCTTTTTAAGTGAAACCGAAGAGTTGGAGTCGGACTCTGGGTGCAGGGAGCAAATTGAGAGGTGAGAATAAAACTTAGTGTTACAGTTTTAGCCATTAAACGCCTTTTAGCTACTGAGCTAACCGTTCTTCATAACACACCATCTACCTACTTACTACCTACTTATATAATGCTGTATTATCAACGTATATTACAATTAAACGACAGAATATAGCTCTGGTAGGCTCTGTATTAATAGTTTGTACGTTAAAACGTCCACTTTTATACATATTAATTTAATTAATGTAATAAAATACAGTTGCCTGCTGCTTTAAGAGAAGCGTTCACGTACGCCAGTGTTTTTGGGTGAGAAACTGTTCTCGAGGTAATTGTAACGTACTTGTAAACGCTCATAGTCCAAAGAATTTGGGATTTAATGCGACGTCGCTGAATGGCTTGTAATAAGGTTGAATTTGTTATGCATTGGACATAAATTGTCTACAGCGTTGCGTTTGTATGGTAGTGAATGATAAAGTACAATATTTAATCTAAGTGCGCTCAATTTGTATGTTCAAATGAGTTCCTAAGTACAGTTGTGACTACTTTGTTGTCCAGAATGTTCACACATGCATTATTGGTTCTATACTTGATTTATCCTGGCATTTCTACAATATATAGGATTAAACACATATTAAAACATGCCTACATTTACTTACAGACTATTATTTGCATAGTGTAGTAAGTTCTGTAATGTCAGTTTATGTAAGTATATGATTGGTGACTTCTTTGTGCCCACATAATTAGGGTTAGTTTGACCTGCATTAAAAAGTGCATGGAACAGGAGTCTTGCCAAGGTCGAAAAGAAAACACAGACTGTCTTGCTACGCCCAGATGCCATTCGTCGGAATTGCTGGATGTAATTCAGATACCACAGAAACAGGTCTGACATGAATCAGAAGCTGGTTGAACATGGGTGACACTGTACCTGATCATACATCCAGGTCCTCAACACACACAAAAGGCCGTGTCCGAGGGAGGGGTGGTCAGGTAGGGGTTCTTGTACTAGAGAGGAACACATAGAGCACAGCGTGACTCTAAGAATATCAACATGTCATAAGGTGTTGCGTAACAGATTAGCTAATAGACCTGAAAAGCACTCAGCTTAGTACCACCATTGCTGGAAGATGTGAGTGAACATGTAAGGTATAATGAGTTCCAGGCCTGCATGGCAGTTTGTGAACCTATCCATCGGTGGGGGACACATCACTGCTACCGTAGTGCCAGGCACAAGCCAGAATAAACAGGAGGGTTGTGTCAGGAACGGCATCTGACATAAAAGTGGGTCAGAAAATTCTATGTCACCTGCTTGGATGCGCCCATGTACCCCACTTGAGATGCCTCCTAGTTCCTTGATTCTTCTGAGCGCATTTAGAGATATGAGACCTGCTTGAAGTTCACATAGAAGCACATGAGAGCTAGGAATTGATAGAGGGGGATATTGCATTATACACCGATCAGCCATAACATCAAAACCACCTCCTTGTTTCTACACTCACTGTAGTTCTACAATTACTGACTGTAGTCCATCTGTTTCTCTACATATATTTTGAGCCTGCTTTCACCCTGTTCTCCAATGGTCAGGACCCCCACAGGACCACCACAGAGCAGGTATTATTTAGGTGGTGGATCATTCTCAGCACTGCAGTGACACTGACATGGTGGTGGTGTGTTAGTGTGTGTTGTGCTGGTATGAGTGGATCAGACACAGCAGCGCTTCTGGAGTTTTTAAACACCGTGTCCACTCACTGTCCACTCTATTAGACACTCCTACCTAGTCGGTCCACCTCGTAGATGTAAAGTCAGAGACGGTCGCTCATCTATTGCCGCTGTTTGAGTCGGTCATCTTCTAGACCTTCATCAGTGGCGCTGTCGGCTGGATGTTTTTGGTTGGTGGACTATTCTCAGTCCAGCAGTGACAGTGAGGTGTTTAAAAACTCCAGCAGCGCTGCTGTGTCTGATCCACTCATACCAGCACAACACACACTAACACACCACCACCATGTCAGTGTCACTGCAGTGCTGAGAATGATCCACCACCCAAATAATACCTGCTCTGTGGTGGTCCTGTGGGGGTCCTGACCATTGAAGAACAGGGTGAAAGCAGGCCACCAAAGCATGCAGAGAAACAGATGGACTACAGTCAGTAATTGTAGAACTACAAAGTGCTTCTATATGGTAAGTGGAGCTGATAAAATGGACAGTGAGTGTAAAAACAAGGAGGTGGTTTTAATGTTATGGCTGATCGGTGTATGTTAAATCTAGTCTAAATTCAAACCCACATTCATCCCCCTGTTAATTTCCTTAATTTTAACGTGAAATGACGTACATTTCTTTTTTCGTCTATGTAAACACTATTATTACTCACTACTCTGGTGCAAATTTAATACATTTCTCACTTTCACCAGGACCAAAACCTTGTTCGAAGAGATCCGTGCTCTAATCAAGAACATTGACGATGAACACTGCTCCTTCTGGAGACCCGTGCTTCCATGGGGTGGCGTGTACACCATCAGGGCCGGTCAGAAGGCCGTCTCCTGCATCCCCCTCTACGTAAAAATCAACCTGAAGAACACCTGCACCATCGACGGCTTCCTCATGCTGCTGTACGTCATCCTGCGGGACAATCACACCATCTGTCGGGAGGTGGGCCTGTTCCTGGGGAAGCGCTTCGTGGAGCACTTCCTGTACCTGATGGACTCGTACGATTACACCACGGTCAAGATCCTGTGGATCTGGGACAGGATGTCCAAGTACCAGTACCGCTCCGAGATCCAGCACGCCGCTCTGGAGATCGACCTGTTCGGCAACGAGCACGAGAACTTCACCAAGAACTTGGAGAATCTGATGTCCACCGTCCAGGAGAGTCTCTGCACCAGCTGGTGCTGCCCGTGCCGTTACCAGGAGTTCTTTCAAAACACCATCAATATCAGGTAAGAAGGGCGCAGATTAGCACCGTTGTCTCACAGCAAGAAGGTCCTGGGTTCGATTCCCAGGTGGAGCGGTCCGGGTCCATTCTGTGTGGAGTTTGCATGTTCTCCCCGTGTCCGAGTGGGTTTCCTTTCACAGTCCAAAGACATGCAGTCAGGTTCTTTGAAGATACTAGGGCGGCACTCCGGCTCGGTGGGTAGCACTGTCATCTCCCAGCAAGAAGGTCCTGGGTTCGATTCCTAGGTGGGAGCGGTCCGGGTCCTTTCTGTGTGGAGTTTGCTTGTTCTGATGTTCTCCCCGTGTCTGGGTGGGATCTCTCTCTGCTGCCGCCACTCCCACCCCCAATCAAGAAGGGGTCATGTGACTGTCATACTGACCTATCAGAGAGCCACACAGTTCCATCTTCAATCAGTCGTCCCTCATGCAAACCCCTCGACCGGTCAGCACAGGTTTTAATCGCTGTAGTACAAGGAATCCGGCTTCATCGTTGTCCCTCCCAGTATAGACACACAGCCAGTCGTGTGTCTGTGTAGGCATCTGGCCGGTCGATAGCACAACTAGGATTTGAACTCATAGGAAAAATATAGGAAAAATAGAGATCAGTTATACATAGAATAGAATAGAATTCTTGATGAGAGTAATGGAGGGATTGAAGTAGGACTTGGACATGCCTAAATTTGGAGAAAAGTAGGGACTAGTGAAAAGAAAATGCTTCACTAGCATCAAATAAATGAAATGTGGTGGGTTTATTAAGGAAATCAGGTGGCACCATGGGTTGCACTGTTGCCTCACAGCAAGAAGGTCCTGGGTTAGAAATTCCATTCTCTGTGGAGTTTGCATGTTCTCCCCGTGTCTGGATGGGTATTCCTCCGGGAGCTGTCCAGTTTTGTCCGATCGGATCTCTCTCCTGCCGCCACTCCCACCCCCAATCAAGAAGGGGTCATGTGACTGTCATACTGACCTATCAGAGAGGCACACAGTGCAATCTTCAATCAGTCGTCCCTCATGCAAACCCCTCGACCGGTCAGCACAGGTTTTAATCGCTGTAGTACAAGGAATCCGGCTTCATCGTTGTCCCTCCCACTACAGACACACAGCCAGACGTAGATAGTACAACTAGGATTTGAACTCAAGAGCTTTTAATCACACACTGCCCATCACTACATCTATAGTTATACGTGGAATAGAATATAGTTCTGCTTTTCTACTCAGTTCTCAATTAGAGCAATGGAGGGATTGGAGTAGGGACTTGGACATGCCTAAATTTGGAGAGAAGTAGGGACTAGTGAAAAGAAAATGCTTCACTAGCATCGAATAATGGGAAATAAAGTGGTGGGTTTATTAAGGAAATCAAGCGCCACGGTGGGTAGCACTGTCGCCTCACAGAAGGAAGGTCCTGTGTTAGAAATTCCTTTCTCTGTGAGGTTTGCATGTTCTCCCCGTGTCTGTGTGGGTTTCCTCCAGGAGCTCCGGTTTCCTCCCACAGTCCAAAAATATGCAAGTGAGGTGAATTGGAGATATAAACTTGTCCATGACTGACTGTGTTTGATATTAAACTTGACCTGGTGAATCCTGTGTAACCATGAATGTAACCGAAGTGTAAAACATGACGTTAAAATCCTAGTAAAATGCACTGGTTACGTAATGGAGAAGTACATGTTCGGGCTTCTCGCTTTTGTTTATATTACATGTACTAAGCACACAGGGGAAAATTCTTGGCTGGGAACGTGTGGCTTCCTTCCAGAAAGGAAGGTTTTACTAGTTGTGCTTGAGGTTATGTGCAAAAGGAAACCACAAGGCTGGAAGCTGTGATTGATTTTATACACCTGTTAGCACAGGGTTGCTTGAACCACATAAATCAGTACTTATAGAGGGGGTGTGTATAGTTTTGGCTGTACAGTAGAATTGTCAATACAGAGGCTTTGGTAAGATGTGAGTTGCACTGGTGACCAGATATTAATGACTGTTTTCCCTCTCCGCAGCCCTCCACATGAGCTTCCCGATCGAGATCCAATCCAGTCCGCAGTGGACGAGTTCTTCTGCTCGAAGATCATCCTATGCAAGGAAAACGGGTAAGACGCATTTAAATAAAGGTAACACACACTGATCAGCCATAACATTAAAACCACCTCCTTGTTTCTACACTCACTGCCCATGATATCAGCTCCACTTACCATATAGAAGCATTTTGTAGTTCTACAATTACTGACCATCTGATACCACAGAGCAGGTATTATTACGGTGGTGGATCATTCTCAGCGCTGCAGTGACACTGACATAATGGTGGTGTGTGTTTTTAAACACCGTGTCCACTCACTGTCCACTCTATTAGACACTCCTACCTAGTTGCTCCACCTTGTAGATGTAAAGTCAGAGACGATCGCTCATCTATTGCTGCTGTTTGAGTCGGTCATCTTCTAGACCTTCATCAGTGGTCACAGGACGCTGCCCACGGGGCGCTGTTGGCTAGATAGTTTTTGGTTGGTGGACTATTCTCAGTCCAGCAGTGACAGTGAGGTGTTTAAAAACTCCAGCAGCGCTGCTGTGTCCGATCCACTCACACCAGCACAACACACACTAACACACCACCACCATGTCAGTGTCACTGCAGTGCTGAGAATGATCCACCACACAAATAATACCTGCTCTGTGGTGGTCCTGTGGTGGTCCTGACCATTGGAGAACAGGGTGAAAGCAGGCTCAAAATATATGTAGAGAAACAGATGGACTACAGTCAGTAATTGTAGAGCTACAAAGTGCTTTTATATGGTAAGTGGAGCTGATATCATGTGTAACATATCGGTGTATGTTAATAAAGCTGCATATCATGCTAACCATTGTCGCTGAGACCAGGGTTCTGCACACGATAGATATGATTGGCTGCTGGATGTCAATGAATGTAGGGCAGTGGTGGGCAAACACATACGGCCTGTTAAGCAGTTTAATCCCACACGACCAGTATTTAGAGTTGTTCTTTATCTTGCAAACCCTGCTCGTTACAGGTGTAACGGGCTGAGAGAATTCTCCCAGCGAGAGTTTTGCTACGGCCCTCCTCCTTTCATCATCCTTAACATGCAGATGTGGAAATCGGAGGATCTGTCCTACGTACCGTACTATCTGGCCTTGTCCCATCATAGGTAAGTCCTTTTTGTCACACACTGATATACAGTAGTGGTAGCTCATCGGTTGGAGCTTTGTACTATCAATTGGAAGGTTGTGGGTTTGAATCCTGGCTCTGCCTAGCAGCCAGTGTTGGGCTCTTAAGTGTTTTGGATTTAGGGACGCCATATAGGAGCAGACTCTGTGCTGTGATCCCAGCTTCCAAACAGGAATGAATGAATGCCTGTATTGTCATTGTATATAAAGTATGTATAAAGTATATGCAGTATATAAAGTTTATGGGTGTTGCACATGTGAAGTGAGGGGTAGGAGGGCAGTATTTATTTAATACAACAATGGCGCGGGGGGGGGGCGATTTTTCAGTCTGGAGGTGTGTCGGCATCAGTGTGTGCATCAGAGGGAACCCGTCATGGCCCTTTGCACCCTCAGATATGGCTTATGATTGTCTAAAAATAACAATATTCAGTGCCGCTGGGCGCCATCTAGGGGGCATAATTGGCGGTGACACTAATTGGCCTCCGTGTCTGCAAGGGCGGGATGACCGGACTATGTGGGCGGGGTCTTCAAACGCTGTGCAAGGACCATAATTAACAGATGGGGTGGTGGGGTAGAAAATGCACAAATGTGTAAAATTAGGGTTGAAGGGTTAAATTAAATTAAAAAAGCTTATTTGTGTGTCTGTCAGAATCTTGCTGCCTGTTGCTGGACAGAACGTAGATCCAGCTATACAGAATTAAATTTAATTTATTCCCACTGTTCGTGTTCTGCGTTTCTACAGGTACTCGCTAGAGGGCGCTACTCTGTTCAACCGGGAGGAGCACCACTACT
The DNA here is from genome assembly GCF_030014385.1 of Trichomycterus rosablanca. Lineage (NCBI taxonomy): Eukaryota > Metazoa > Chordata > Actinopteri > Siluriformes > Trichomycteridae > Trichomycterus > Trichomycterus rosablanca. The sequence continues at coordinate 4,173,351 of NC_086000.1, read as the reverse complement.
CTGCAGCATTCCAGATCGACGGCTACTGGATGCACTACGACGGACTTCGGAACGACAACCTGATCTTACTGAACAAACCTCCAGAACTGCTGCTCCTGTCCTCCCTGGTGTACGTCCGCTCCCAGGATAAATGAAACTTCAGTCTTTTAGCCCCCTATCTTATGAGCCCGATCATGTTATTCTATTTCCAGTAATAATCATGTTACATGTAGCTGATCAGTCGTTTTGTTAATCCTCCTAGGGTGTCGTAGCTCAATTTCGTACTCTGATATCAGACTTTTCTATTTTTGTATCTAATCCTCAGAATCAGAAAAGCTGAGTTCAACAGCTCGTGTTTTTGCTTGGAATCCAAGAATTTTAAAAGTGGACTGTATTAGTTCTGGCTGGGTGTGCAGACCTGTGGAAACAATGCTTAATACTGCCAAACTTTCTAGCATTATTTGCCGTATGGTTTTGAATCTTGTACTCACCCCTAGATGTTTTATTTGCTTCACTGAAATGCGTTATCTGCATTTTCTTAATGACACTGAACTAAAAAATGACATCTGCAAACCAGTGATGGATTAAAGCTAGAACGACCACTTTGTCCGAATAGCCGCGTCCTTTTTTTTTTCTCTCACTCAGAATCAAGTTTACAGAAACTGGGACTGATGAGCAGTCCAGAGTGCACCAGGTTTATATATACTGTATACAGTCTTATACAAATGATCTACAAATACATGATTCTGATCATGTACCATACAAATGTTCAATCATCTAAGTTGCTGTGTTTGTTTTTAAACATATCCATCTATCTATCTGTCTATGTCTATCTGTCTATCTATTTATCTATCTGTATGTCTGTCTGTCTGTCTGTCTAGCTAGCTGGTCTAGCTGTCTGTCTATCTGTCTGTCTAGCTAGCTGGTCTAGCTGTCTGTCTGTCTGTCTATCTGTCTGTCTGTCTATCTATCTAGCTAGCTGTTCTATCTGTCTATCTGCCTGTATGTCTGTCTGTATGTCTATCTATTTATCTGTCTGTCTGTCTAGCTAGCTGTTTGTCTGTCGGTCTGTCTGTCCGTCTATATATATATACAGTATATGTCTTTTGTCTGTCTGTCTGTTCTATCTGTATGTTTGTCTAGCTAGCTGTCTTTCTGTCTATCTATATATTTATCTGTCTGTCTGACTGTCTATCTGTCTGTCTAGTCTGTCTTTCTATTTGTCTACCTATCTATCTGTCTGTCCATTTATCTGTCTGTCTAGCCAGCCAGCTGTCTGTCTGTCTAGCTAGCTGTCTGACTGTCTGTCTCTATCTGTCTGTCTATACATCTATCTGTCTGTCTATACATCTATCTGTCTGATCTATCTATCTATCTATCTATCTATCTATCTATCTATCTATCTATCTGTATGTCTGTCTATCTAGCTAGCTGTCTTTCTGTCTATCTATATATTTGTCTATATGTCTGTCTATATATCTGTCTGTCTGTTTATCTGTCTATCTATCTATCTCTGTCTATCTATCTGTCTGTCTGTATATCTATTTTTCTGTCAGTCTGTTTACCTACATACCCACCTATCTATCTACCTGTCTGTCTGTCTATCTTTTGCAATTGATCAATTTGGATATATTTAATTTTCCTGTGCTCTGGCTCCCCCTGCTGCTTTCAGAAAGAGGTGCATACTGGCAAGGATGTGACAACCAACAAATCATGGTGCACAATTAGAAACCATCATACGGGCCTTTCCGTCTTGCCATGGTGCCCTAAATACTACAACACATGTGCATTGTATTAAGTGTTATAAGTCATCTAGAGATGTATGGGTTGATATGCGTGTTATTGAGGGAACCAAAATCTGAGCATCTGCAGACTGTGGTATCTAGGGGGGTCAGGGAACCCACACCCACCCCTGTGGCAACTAACAAATTAACCAACAGTGATTATAGAACTACATTAAAATGTGCAGTTTCTTCCATGGAAAGATTGTGTTAACTGAACATCCGTGGATATTATGGCACCGTTGTGTTTTTTTGCTTTGGTTGCTTGGATGTTTTTCTGTTTCTTCACTCTAAGACAGTAAAGTAGGAGTCAGCGGTACAGAGGTGAAGTTTGAGCGGTAAGTGAGATTTGATCAGCAGCACTTGATTGTAAACTAGATCTGGTTTGTAAATAATCAATTCTGTATTTTGTTCTACAGTTTTTAATGCACATTTTGTTACAAAATGACTTCATTTAAAAAAGTTACAGAATTAATTTTGCATCCTTTCTTTTTTCCCCAGAATTAATGATATTCTCTGTTATGACTGTGTTACTTCAGTAAGCAGTTTAATACCCAGCAAGAAATCGAACTGTGTACAGTAAGGTAGGATCAGACAGTGTAGGATGCTGTATAGGTTCGACTCTTGTCTTCACGTGTCCTTTTGGGTTTTTAGGTCCTTTTAGGTACATTCTCATTTGGGCTGCGGTGCTCTCAGGGCACATTGATGCTGGGGTGCTCTCAGGGCACATTGATGCTGGGGTGCTCTCAGGGCACATTTGGGCTGGGGTGCTCTCAGGGCACCTTGATGCTGGGGTGCTCTCAGGGCACATTCGGGCTGGGGTGCTCTCAGGGCACCTTGATGCTGGGATGCTCTCAGGGCACATTCGGGCCGGGGTGCTCTCAGGGCACATTCGGGCTGGGGTGCTCTCAGGGCACCTTGATGCTGGGGTGCTCTCAGGGCACATTCGGACTGGGGTGCTCTCAGGGCACATTCGGGCCAGGGTGCTCTCAGGGCACATTCGGACTGGGGTGCTCTCAGGGCACATTCGGGCTGGGGTGCTCTCAGGGCACCTTGATGCTGGGGTGCTCTCAGGGCACCTTGAGTGATTTTGGCTGCATCCCAAACTGCATAGTGTGTACATCATTGAGAGACAGACTACTTAGTGAGGTTTGGAACACAGCCACTGTCATAAACAAAGTCGGATGGATGAAAAAAACACACACACACACACACACACACACACACACACACACCGAACATGTCGCCTTTCGAGGCCTGTTTTATTCGACTGGGTACAAACGAACCACACATAAATAAACCGGCGACGGCGACAACCGAACAAAACCAAGTCTGCGCTCATAATGCTTGTTAAAAATAAATACTGCATCTATTTCCAGTAACGATCCACAGGAAGGAATATATATTAATGACGAATTAAAAGATCAACAACACGTAAGACAGGAGGCGAAAGGAAGAAGCAAAGGAAGTGACATCAAGGTCAGACGACTCTCCAGAGACGGCGGCATCAACCGGATCACGTTCAGATTCTCTTTATTATTAACAAGCACTTTGGTGAGAGCGGTGGCAAGCTGGGAGGAAAACAGAGGAGCGAAACGACACGGGCGTCTCTTCGTTTTGCAGTGTTACGTATCAGTTTTACGTCTTCGGATCACATGAGAGATGGACGTAGCTGTCGGGGTTTGGTGTAAAAGCAGAGTGAATCTTTAGCGCATGGAACAAGCAAGACGGTTTACGCAGTGACGCACGGCAAATGCGAGATCACGCCAGCGTGATAGTTTTAATGCACAGACCACGTTAATAACCGATGGTTTTACGTTATTATCTGACATCAATAGTACGATTCATAATAAACGTCTCTGTGACTCGGATTAGTTAAATAATGGTCAGTCATTCTGAGCATAATAAACACTTAATAATATACACTCATTAATATACACTCTATGGTCAAAAGTATTCATTTCAGGGGTTTCGACCACAGTCCCTTCTTATTCGCTCGTGCCTCACATGAGGTTCCTCCACTTCTTCTAACCAGGGTCCTTGCACAGAGCTCGAAGACCCCGCCCACTTTATTAGTCCAGTCTTTTCCCACCCAGCAGACCTAATGGCCAATTATGCCCGTTAGATGGCGCCCAGCCGACCGGTGGCAACGCCGAGTTTCGAACCGAGGAGTTCAGAATCTCGGCGCTGGTGTGCTAGCAGAATATCCCGCTGCGCCACCTGGGCGCCAGCACTGACATTTTTTGACCAGTCTGGCATTCAGGGACTCGAGTGGGGTTGGGGTCAGGGCTCTATACCGGCTACTGAACACCTTCTGGAGGAATTATAATGCTAGACCACACATGCGCCAAATTCACCGAATGGGCAAGATTCCCACAGACCCACTCCGAAAACTTCTGGAAAGCTTTTCGAGTAGTTCGAATCTGTTCGGGCTGCAAATGTTTCTGGAAATAAGACACCCGACAGGCTCACGTTCAGACGTCCGCATACTTTTGGCTATACAGTGTATACGTTCAGCCACTTGGCTCAGGCACAGGAGAGAAAAACAAGGCGGAAAAACAACAGAACTCAACCGCTCTGCAGCAGGATGTGTGAATCACGTTCCAAGGCGTGCAGTTTTAAAGAACGTGTACGTAAAGGCGCCGGGACTTCAATTTCCGCGACGGTTCCTTTACTGTGACTGATATGTCTAGATTCTGATTTCTGTAGGTGGGCCTGTAAGTTCTTTTGTTTCATTAACTTTGTGTCAGGTAGAATATGTGGTGGTGATCGTTCCTCGATGTGAGTGTGATATGTTCTTTACACGCCGGATATTTTAAAAGGTGACATTTCATTGTAATTGTATGACACATGGGGGGGAGGAATCACCAAAAAAAAAAAAATCACATTTCACTCACAGCCTTCAACATTTTGGCAAAACAATGAAATGAAACAGGATCTTATTGCATTGTTTCAGTGCCGTCAACTCAAATCTATTACATCCATGATACGTAAAGAATCAACGTTTTAAAAAATGCATTGAAAAAATCCACCTCAGCAGGCAGGCGCCGCCAAAGAGTTCCGATCGATGGGAAGCCGAACGCGACAGCGACTCCTGCTGTCCGGTTAAGGTGCGTGACACGAGTGGTGAAGGCGGGTTCACCCGTGCCAGGGAAGGCGTGTGCCAAACTGTAGCGGGGGGTCGCCCTCAAGATGCCAACTTAAGCATGGCTGCTCCTGGAAGGATGTAGTACAAGTGGCCACCGGTTGCCAAATATGTCCAAACTGGGATACTGTAATAGGGATTCGATTTAATTCATTCCCATGACTACTTGAGGTGCAGATATGCCCCCCTCCCCCGATATGACTTCGATATTGTACTAATTCATGATTCAGTTCATGTTCTAATATAATTATTATTATTCATTATTATTATAGCCATCATACCGAGTTCTTGGTGTATATAGGGGCTGGATGCTTTTTCGTTCACTTGACCCCCCATGCTATCCCAGTCTAAATATTTTTCCACCATTTCCCTCCTTAGTTGAATCTCAAATGGTGCCAATCATTTTGTAATAAATAAACAGATCAGTTGTAGCCAAGCGGTTAAAGTACCGGACTAGTAAGCATAAGGTTCCTGGCTCAAACGAACCCTGCCACCGCCAGGTACCCCCTATTGGGCCCTTGAGCAAGGCGCTTCACCCTCAATTACAATACTGTGACAGTTTACTGTCTAAGCAATTGAGGGTGCCTTGCTCAAGGGCCCAGCAGTGACTGGCAGAGGTGAAGCTTGACCACTAGTCCACCTTAACCTAAGTCGCTTTGGATAAAAGTGTCTGCTCAGGGGAGAAAATGAAAATGCTGCACGGGGGGGCGGATGGAGTGCTTTCATTTCAACACAGCGTCGATATAAACAACAACGAAGCACGGACAGAAAAACTGAATCCTGAATCGTTAACTAGCACCAGTAATTTTTTCCCGCAAACGATTCAAAAAGGCGATCACATTCCACGCTGAGGGACGGGATGGGACGCACAGAAAAGAAACGTTCTACAGCTACGGAGGAAGAGACGCGTAGAACTTGGAAGAATTCGCAAAGACTGCAGTGGAACGGGAATATACACGGATCAGCCATAACATTAAAACCACCTCCTTGTTTCTACACTCACTGTCCATTTTATCAGCTCCACTTACCATATAGAAGCACTTTGTAGTTCTACAATTACTGACTGTAGTCCATCTGTTTCTCTGCATGCTTTGTTACCCCCTTTCATCCTGTTTTTCAATGGTCAGGACCACCACAGGACCACCACAGAGCAGGTATTATTTAGGTGGTGGATGATTCTCAGCACTGCAGTGACACTGACATGGTGGTGGTGTGTTAGTGTGTGTTGTGCTGGTATGAGTGGATCAGACACAGCAGCGCTGCTGGACTTTTTAAACACCTGTCACTGCTGGACTGAGAATAACACCCTGTGGGCAGCGTCCTGTGACCACTGATGAAGGTCTAGAAGATGACCGACTCAAACGGCAGCAATAGATGAGCGATCGTCTCAGACTTTACATCTACAAGGTGGACCGACTAGGTAGGAGTGTCTAATAGAGTGGACAGTGAGTGGACACGGTATTTAAAAACTCTCTGCAGTGCTGAGAATGATCCACCACCCAAATAATACCCGCTCTGTAGTGGTCCTGTGGGGGTCCTGACCATTGAAGAACAGGGTGAAAGCAGGTTAAAAAGATATGTAGAGAAACAGATGGACTACAGTCAGTAATTGTAGAACTACAAAGTGCTTCTATATGGTAAGTGGAGCTGATAAAATGGACAGTGAGTGTAGAAACAAGGAGGTGGGTTTAATGTTATGGCTGATCGGTGTATTCGGTCGACGTGCGCACACACACACACACACACACACACACACACACACACGGTTAATACCCAGCAACTCAGTGCAGGTAACATTTACAGGCAATGCACTGGAGGATATTATCTGTATTCAGTCAAATGTGTACAAGAGAAAGAAAGGCAGCCCTTTTTAAAGTGTGAATAAAGTTCTTTCACTATTTTGTGAAGCACTGTTTTCAGTTCGTACAGTTCACACACACACACACACACACACACACACACACACACACACTGCGACGTCATCCGATCCTCGACATGCATACGTATCATAGACAGGCGTAGACGCACAAACAGAAACTAGAAGTGCCCGGCTGCACCCGTAGCCAGGAACCTGTAGGGATGAAAAAAGTTTGTTTTCTCTTCCAGGCGGACGCCGCCTCGAAGACCCGAAGCGTCCGACTGCTTGGGCCTCCCAGTCCGGACGGCAGCTCTCATCCGATCTCTGCCGGTTTCTTCCCTGCCGCTGTGCCGCGGTCCCTCAGATCCACACGGGTACTCGCCTCGCACAGCCGCAGCTACTTTCCAGAGATGAACGTCGAGCAGAGAAAAGAAGCGCGGGTCTTTTATCGTCTCTCTTCCGGGCGTCTTCCGGACGTCAAAGCGCGGTGAGGCCGAAGTTACAGCGGCAGTACATCATGCCGCTGGAGTCCAGCCAGCTGTCCGAGATGGGGTCGTAGCGCTGCACCGCGTTCAGGTACGACGACCCGGAATGGCCTCCCACCACGTACAGGCAGTTGTCCACGACGGCCGAACCCACGCCTGTAACAGGTAGAGCCGTGTTAATACTTTTATATTATCACAGGCAAATCAAACACTTGAATGCGTTTAAAGTAAGGATCAGGGTTTGATCAGGGGTAGCTCAGTGGTTATAGTGCAGGGTAGTGATGAGAGGGTCGCTAGTTTGAGCCCCACCACTAACAAAATGCCACCTTTGGGCCCCTTAAATCTCAGTTGTTTAAATTGTATTAGGTCACAACTGTACTTGCTTTACATAAAAATGTCTATTATGCGGCTTTGCTACCGGTCAGCTGGGCTCCATCTAGCGGGCACAATTGGCAGTGCCTGCAGCAGACACAATTTGACCCTGGTCCCTGGTTAGCCGACCGAGGCAGGGATGAGCCCGTGTGTGAATCCACCGAAAAGCACGGGTCAGAAAGACAGGTCTGAGGGAGACGATGCATAAATAATGTGGCCGCACCTACAGACGTCCTGACATCGTGACTCATCTACGGCTTACCTGTGCGGGGTTCGTTCATAGGCCGGCATGCGGTCCACTGGTTCTGATGGGGGTCGTATCTTTCGATGCTGGACAAGTGAGACACGCCGTTGTGTCCGGCGACCACAAATATAAAACCCAGCATGACCCCCACTCCGAAGTTTATTCTCTTGTTAGCCATGGGCGCTACCATCTCCCAGGCGTCTTTACTGGGGTCGTAGCGCTCCACACTGCGAAAAAAAAAAAAAAAAAAAAAGCAAAATTTATTCGTAAACGTGTGTGAGTTGTTTTTTTTTATAGCTTCAAAACTTTAAAGCATGATTGCTTCACACACACCCCCAATGAGCCCGGCACAATGACGCCAACATTGCTTCAGACTTCTCAAAGAGAAACGATTCCCAGCCTGCAGTCAGAGCGTGCCGTCTTTATCTAAACGTTTCCTCATGAGGGAAATCTCGGTCGAGGTTACAGAACAACACAAGGATCTCTAGTGAGCCACGGTGGTTACATGGGTCTCACTGGAGAACTGTTCAGTTATTTCTTTTTTTTTTTTTTTTATAAATTTAGCAGGTCCAATTTCATCCCATCTATCATCCTCTCATTAGTGCGGATTCCTGCTCCTGATTGGGGCTGACGAGGCCGTTCCACGCCTCCTCCGAAACGTGCACAGCCAATCGACCGTCTTATCACCCACACTTGACGAGTGTAGCGTGGCAGAGTACCGTGCACGGAGGATCACACACTCCGCCACACCCCCTCCCGTCTCCATACAGGCACCACCAACCAGCCAGCAGAGGGCGCGACCGCCCCGTTCCTGAGAGAGCATCCCCTACGGTCTCAAGTCCCGCCCCCCACCCGGACAACAGGCCAATCGTTGTCCATAGCCGCCCAGTCTCGACCGTGAAGGCAGAGCTGGATTCGAAACGACGCTCCTTCGAAATCCAGCTCTGGTTGCAGCGCGTGTCTGTTCAGTTATTTCAGCGCTACGGTACATTATGTCTTTAGTTTCGCCCCTGCTAGCTTGTTTTTCAGGAGCACTGATCCTGTCTTACCTGTTCATGTGTGCAGGCCCGTAGCCTCCGATGGCATAGATGGTCCCGTTGAGCTCTGCGGTGGCGAAACAACTCCTGGATTTGGTCATGGGCGCCACGGGCTGCCACTCTTTCATCTTGGGTACGTACTTCTCCACCGACTGGAGGTAGTACTGGCCGTCGTAGCCCCCGAGCGCGTACAGCTCTCCCGCCAAAACCACCACCCCTAACGTGCTCCGGCACTCGGCCATGCGCTCCACGGACGTCCAGGTGTTGCTGTCCGGGTCCCACCTCTCCACGGTGCTCTCGTGCCGCCTGTAGCTGATGCCCTGGTGCATGTGGGTGGCGATGCCGCCCACCACGTAGAGCTTCTGGTCCAGGACGGCGACGCCGAACTCGCAGCGGGGGAGGCTGAGCGGGGCCAGGCCGATCCAGGAGTCTGTCTGAGGGAAGTACATCTCGGTGCTGCCGGAGAGAGGGGGGGTACAACCAGAGGTTTAACATCAGTATGAAATGACGTTAGTAATCTAGGTCTACGACTAATGTGCAAAACTGGTTAAGGGCCTCGCTCAAGGGCCCAACAGTGGCAACGTGGCAGTGGTGGGGCTTGAACCAGTGACCTTTTGTTTACTAGTCCAGTACCTTAATCATTAGGCTACAACCTCCCTTCTAAGTTATACCCCTTTTCCACCCAAAAAACCATGGTTCTTGAACCGGTTCTGTTCAGGTTTCTTAGAACCTTGGTGTTCTGTAGAGAACCAAGCCTGCGTCATCAACAGGGGGCGTTACTTAACCAAAGTTAAGAGCAGTAATATCATGGCGGAGCGTGTAGATCATGTGCGAGCATTTGTGCTGTTGTTACAGATGTTCGTTTTATGCAAAAAGCATCGATCAGCTATCGGTGATAAGAAGACGTGAAGTGTTTGTCTCAGTTGTTGTTTTCTTTAGTTCATTAATGTTTTGCGCTTCGGTTTCACCGCGACTCTCGGCTAAACACTAAAGCCCCACGACACGAACATCCATCTGTGTGGAATAACCATCAAATCTAGTCTAAAATAAAACATGTATCTGTGTTTAACTGGATTTACTTCACGTGTGTTTATGCAGCTCGGGGAGTTGAAAAAGCTTCACGCTTTATTTTTCACGTTAAGCGTTTTTCGTTCTGTCCGGGTCACTTTTATCACATCATATCACACAAATCACCTTTTTAAAGGCGCTTTAAAAATATCAGCGGCAAACTGGCTCAAAATGTGATCAGGTGAACTTTAAAAGATAAAAATGCAGCATTACGCTCCATACGAGACCCCAGCTGACGCCATTGTTGCTGTCGCTATGCTGTACAACATGACGCGCCCACAGGTTATGTCACGGTTCGGGCTGAAAAACCAAGTATCCTGTGGTGCCAGATTTTCCCGCTAGTTCGCTGTCTGGAACCTCTTTTTTCCGGTGGAAACACGCGGAACCGGTTCAAAGTCAAGTTCGGGAACCGGAACGGGCTCCGTTCCGCGTCGGTGGAAAAGGGGTATTAGTGTACTGTATAGACCACTGAAGTCGTGTCGTCATTTTGTAGGCCACGCCATGTTGTTATGCCCATATTTGGTAACCCGGGTCTAAGAGAAATTTTGAATTGGAAATATGAATAAAGATTTCGCAAATTGCCTGTAGTCATAAAAAATGTTCCAAAGCTGTTAGGTTTTGTTTTATGGAGATTCTTCTGTCTATTATCACTGGATCTTCTGAATTATGAAGTCGTTAAAGAGTCAAAATATGAATATTGCTACATGTAAGCTAATGCTACTGCGCACTGAATTGACGTCACTAGTCACTAGACTGGACGCCTCTTAATGTTTTCTTTTTTTTTTTCTTTTATAAGCCTCTTAAATAACCGCACGAAGCAGCGCGACTCACCGGTGTAACAGTGCCGTGATATTCACAAGTTTTACTTTATATTTTTAGTAGCTAGCTACATTAAAGTAGAAAGCGAGGATGGTTCAGTGTTACGCCTTCGGTTGTACTTAACAAAAGCGAGCCGCTCGTTCCGTTGATTTGATTGGTGTAGTTCAGTGACGTCTAATTAATGCGCAGTAGCGTTAGCTTTCGTGTAGCATTATTAGTATTACGACCCTTTAACAACCTCGTAATTCAGAGGATCCAGTGATGTACAGGAGAAAAATGTACACAGGACAAAACGTACAGGGTTCTGAACATGTTTATTTAGCACAGGATGCTTTAGATTTTTTAAAAACCCCGTTCATTTTTCCTGTAGGAAATCAGAGTCTCCAAATATGGGCATAACGAGGACTACAGAATGACGCACGACTTCAGGGGTCTATTCACAACAGCTACGATGATACTTATGTGATGTTAGAAATAATAATACAGACATTCCCTCACGTCTCTGCTCACCTTTCCAAAGTGGCGAAGAGTCCAGCCTTGCCTCCCACGGCAACGAGCACCTTAGGGGCGCAGCGCGGTCTCGTGGACAGCACCGTCTGGTAGGACAGCCTGTGCTCGGGCATGAAATGATACTTGAGGGCCTCGTTGAGGAGATGCTTGCAGGCGTGGTCGTCCCGGACGAGGTGATTGGCCTCGTAGAGCCGGGTGAGGAACTTCACGCTGAGCAGCGGCAGCCGCACGCAGTGCAGCAGCGGAGCCAGGTACTGCTGCCGCTCGCTCAGGTCGTACTTGATCCACGACTCCAGGGCGTAGAACACCGTCTCCTCCGTCAGCACCTTCAGGCAGTCGCTGGACACGATCTCGTCCAGCTCCTCCCTGGTCAGCTCGAAGAACTCCTCGGTCCGGCACACCTCCTCGAAGTTCTCGCAGATGAACTTGGTGGCCGCCAGGCAGAGCTCGTGGCAGCCGTAGGTCTCGGCGAAGCGCGAGATGCCGATGCAGTTGGCCGCGTCCAGCTGGCTCTCCAGGAAGCTGCAGCACTCTTTCAGGACCAGTTTGACTTGGAGGAGGTTCGCGGCCGGGAGGAGAGACTCCACCGTGTCTTGTGAGATGAAAACTGTCCCTGTGTAGGCGTATTCCACGATGGCCTGGAAAAGGAGGCGGGAAAACACAGATGAATTATCACTATCGCCTCACAGCAAGAAGGTCCTGGGTTCGATTCCCAGGTTGAGCAGTCCAAGTCCTTTCTGTGCTGAGTTTGCATGTTCTCCCCGTGTCTGTGTGGGTTTCCTCCGGGAGCTCTGGTTGCCTCCCACAGTCCACACAGAAAGGACCCGGACTGCTTGACCTGGGACTCGAACCCAGGACCTTCTTTGCTGTGCTCCAGATGAATTGTAATAGAACCTACCCTAAAATAAAACCCTAAAATGAACCGAATGTGCATCACCTGTAGTGCTGCTTCATCGATGCACTGGAACTCGACCTCCGAGGTCTCCTTCTCCGACAGGTTGCCCGTGAACATAGCCTTGAAGTACGGGCTGATGCTGGCCAGCACCACTTTGTGCGCATGGATCTTGGCATCGCCCACTCGCAGCACGATGTCACACAGCTCGTGGTCCTGGCGCAACAGCTGGAGGCCTTGCAGCAGCTGCTCCGAGTGGGGCCGCGTCAGAGTGGCAAGCATATAGGACTGGCCCTTCTGGTCCATCTTTAAGGGAAACACAACATTGATGGATTAATGACGGGTAGTACTGACCATGTGATCCCTTTTTTACCACACCTGTATCATGCAGCTGACTCGGTTGATACGGTTGCTAAGTAACAGTATGGCTGCTTTTAAATTTTGCCCATTTTGCAGAGAAAGGGGGCTCTTGGGTGGCACAGCTGTAAATTAGCCCACTACAGCTGGGTTCCAAACCAGAATTCGAATCCCCACTTGTGCTTTAGGCTGGTCGGGGCGTTTATACCGACAACTTGCTGTTATTTTTATGTTTTTACATTTGCGTCTTCCAGTCAGAGCCGATCCCCGCTCTGACTGAGGAGAACGAAGCTGACCCACGCCCCCTCTGACACGTGGGCAGCAGCCGTACGCATCTTGACACCTACACTTTGACCAGTGCAATGCGGATCGGCACCGTGTACGGAGAGACACACCCTGACAGCACTCTTTGTGCAGGCGCCATCAATCAGCCAGCAGAGGTCGTAATTGCATTGACCCACTACAGCTGGGTTCCAATCCAGGGTTCGAATCCGCACTGGTGCTCTTGACTGGTCGGGGTGTCTATACAGATAACTGGCTATTATTTTTATGTTTTTACATTTGCGTCAAGCACTGTACATCAGTGTCTTCTTGCAGTGGTCCTTTGGGAAGTGGAGTCTTCCTAATAACACTTTTTGGGACAGGATACAGGTTTGCACCTTAAAAGAATGTAAGCAAGTATTTGTTTTTAACACTTTGGCTGTTGGCTGTGGTGTTCTCTACAGCAGCGGTCCCCAACCTTTTTTGCACCAAGGATCAGTTTCATATCACGGACCAGCTTTTTTCACTGCAATGAGACGCTGCTCCCACCTAGTGGTGATTGGGGACAATAACACCCGAAGAGTATTGGAAATGTAATTGCTCTTGTAGTGATCTCTGATTATTTATTCTTTCTGTGCGGCCCGGTAATAAATGACCCACGGCACCGTGGTTGGGGGCCACTGCTCTACAGCATTATGTCTAAACTAATAAAAGACACTGAGTTTGCAGTGCCTATTTTAGGCAACCAACTGACGTAAACCTACGAGCTACTTTAGGTTCAAAGAACATAAAACAATATGATAAAATTGAATGGATAGAATCATTGAAGATTGTTTGCATGTGTTCCACCCTCACCCAACCCTGTGTGCCAACAGTAGGTACTGGGCTGTACATGCAGAGCACTGAAAAGGGTTTGTGCTATTATGCGAATGGAACAAAAGGTTATATAGTAGCCACAAACTGGTACTGTCCTAAAAAAAAAAAAAAAATTGGCCTCCCAAGCTAAATATACTGTATACTTAATAATAGAAACAAGTAACATTACAGCTTAACACTATTAAAATAATTAAATGAAATGAGACGTACGACATGATGGAACATAATGGAACTTCAATCATGACAGAGCTTGTGGATAAAGTGATTTGGTCTACAAATAAACGATAAATGTGCATACAAAAAAGCTGATGTCAAGAGTTTACATAGACTTCTAAGGGACATGTATGTCGTGGCAGACTTGTGACAGCCGAGGCTTCTTTCTTGCCAGGCAGCAGCCGAGCCTATGGCAATGTCAAGCTTGCTTGACTGTGGAAAATGTCACTTATGCTTTAGAAGCATCTAATTAGTCTCAGACCCATTTTTGGTGGGTCCTGAATTACATCTATACATCCATACATCCATTATATTCGGATTGTGCAACAGTTTGTGAAAGGCCCCTTCCTAATCCAGCATGACTGAGGTCATTAAGGACATGGTTCGACAAGTTTGGTGTGAAGGAACATCAGCATTCTGCACAAAGTCCTGACGTCAAGCCATGAAACACATCAGGGATGAACCAGAACACTGTGAGGCAGGCTTAGGAAGTTATCGCAGTAAAGTTATTACTCTGTTATAAGACCCATGGAATGAGAGTGAAGTGGCCAACAAGCTTATGGTCAGGTGTCCACATACATTCGTAAAAGTGTCCAATATGTGAAGTACCTGTTTAAGATCTGAGCGTGTGTGATGAAGCCCTGAGAGATGTCATTAGTGTAAACGACTCGCTTGTTGTTAGTTAAAACCTAGGAAACGTGATTACAGCCAGAGCAGCACATCACATTAATAACAGTTAATCAGCACTGCTTCTTTCTCTACAGGTCCTGGGTTCGGTTCCCAGGTGGAGCGGTCCGGGTCCTTTCTGTGTGGCGTTTGCATGTTCTCCCCATGTCTGCGTGGGTTTCCTCCAGGAGCTCCGGTTTCCTCCCACAGTGAGGTGAACTGAAGGTACCAAATTGTCCATGACTGTGTTTGATATTAAACTTATGAACTGATGAATCTTGTGTAATGAGTAACTACCCGTCCTGTCATGAATGTAACCAAAGTGTAAAACATGACGTTAAAATCCTCTACACCACCAGGAGGATTCGGCCGTTCTTATCTACGGAGGCTGCTCGGATTCTCGTCCAGTGTCTCGTCGTTCCAAAGCTGGACCACTGCCCACAAAAGTCCACCATCATACCTTTGAGACTGATCTCCTCTTAGCTACTCTGTCTTCACCAGATCCCTGTTAACCCATGGACTCAAGGAAGATGAGCATCAAGGCACTAATCTGTACTAGCACCCAGGTAGATCAGGTAATCAGCTTCTATTGACCATTAGGACAGTCCAAATAAGATGAAATACCAACTGTCCCCACAATGTATTTCACAACTGTGTTCAACGGCTTCCTGACAACCCATGTCCTGTATCGTGTACTCTTTGGGACAAGACAAGTGCCAACTTTATCCATAACCACTTCTACAAGATTAGTGTTATTAGATAGATAGATAGATAGATAGATAGATAGATAGATAGATAGATAGATAGACAGACAGACAGACAGACAGACAGACAGACAGACAGACAGACAGATGAACAAAGACAGATAGATAGACAGATAGGCAGACAGATAGATAGGTAGACAGACAGATATTTACATAGATACACAGACAGACATAAACAGATAGATATACAGACAGACATACAGAGAGATAGACAAACAGATGGACAGATATATAGATAGATAGACAGGTGGACAGATAGATAGACAGATAAATAGATATACAGACAGACAGACAGACAGATAGAGACAGACAGACAGACAGACAGATAGACTTTATTAATCCCATAGGAAAAGTCAGTTATTACAGCAGCTCAAGATACATTAAAGCAAAAGGTATTAAAGTACACAAGTATTGCTGTACAACACTGTGTAATTAAATAAATAGAATAACAAAATGTAGTGTGTAATATAAAAATTTATAATGTATATAATATATATAATATAATAAAGTGTCATTGCAGTAAATCATATCAGATGAGATATGTAAGATATGTAATTATACTGTTGTCTACGTGTAATACAGTAAAACATGTTAAAATAGAACCCAACACTCGTGGTTAATTGCTATAAATAATAATAAAATAATAATAATAATAAGCAGAGCAGGTCCGGCTGAACCGCGGTCACATCTAACGGCTAAAATTAGCTACCTGCCATGCTAACGGCTCGTGGCTAACGCTGCTAGCTACAACTGTTGCTAAAAATAAACACTGACAGGCTGTAAGCAGCGGCGTTAGCAACGCGGCCGGGCGGGCACGTCGACGCGCCCAGAGACGCTATAAACAGTAAAAATACTGTATCTGTGAATGCTGTACCTGTGTCCAGGGTCGCGGCGGGCGGGAGCTGTACTGAGAGCGACACTGACAGAGCAGAGTTACAGTGTAGAGCCTCTCTCTGCAAAACAAACAGCAACAGCGCTCCAGCCTGCGTCACTTCCGGCAGCACCGAGCGCTATGCTGTCACCCAGCTGACGAAAACATTAGCACTAGCGCCGTCACACAGACACGTTATAACGCATCTATAACTCCCTTATTACAAGCTATAAGCACTATTAGAATAGATAGATAGATAGATAGATAGATAGATAGATAGATAGATAGATAGATAGATAGATAGATAGATAGATAGGCAGGCAGCAGGCAGGCAGGCAGGCAGGCAGGCAGGCAGGCAGGCAGGCGGCAGGCAGGCAGGCAGGCCAAATATATAGACAGATAGACAAAGATAGGTAGACATACAGGTATATAGGTAGACAGACAGACATAGATAGACAGACAGACAGACAGACAGACAGATAGATCACTTTATAGGGCGCAGACAGATAGATCACCGAGCGCTATGCTGTCACCCAGCTGACGAAAACATTAGCACTAGCGCCGTCACACAGACACGTTATAACGCATCTATAACTCCCTTATTACAAGCTATAAGCACTATTAGAATCACGTTTTCCACTCTTATCCTTTCATCTTACAAGTCCTTCATGAAAATACCTCAACATGAGCTTGTTTGTCCTTCCAGTTCCAAAACCATAGCCACCAAAGTGGAGTCCCTAGCCTCTTTTGAGGGGGCTTTCCACCAGATTTTGGAGTGTGTCTGTAGGAATTTGTGTCCATTTAGGCAAAAGAGCACTCATGAGACCATGTATGTTTTCAGCATTCGGCAGAAACATGACATTACATGACAAAGTAAGAAGTAGTGTTTTTTTAAGGTCAGGCGACCCTACACAAACAGCTTTTGCAAGATGTAATATCAAGTGTAAACAATAGCAATAGCAACAAAAGGACAATTTTGATTTGCCCCACTGTGGTGGTTGTGTGTTTTTCTGTAGCCTTGTTTAGGTTTGTTTTAAATGTTTTGAAATCTATTGAATGTGGGTTCTAATTATGGACATGGTATTGTCTCAGTCCTTAGGTGTGCATCGTTTCTTGCTTTAGTGCGCTTGAATCTCGGTCAGGAAGCGTCATTCTGCAAAGGAAACAACCATTGCAGTGGTAGCTCAGTGGTTAAGGTACTGGACTAGTAATCAGAAAGTTGCCGGTTTAAGCACCACCACTGCCAAGTTGCCACCGTTGGGCACCGAGTGAGGCCCTTAACCCTCAATTGCTCAAAACGGTAAATCTAAACCACCAAATGTGCGACCACTGTTTTTAAAACGTATAGTGCCGTGGAAAAGGATTGTTCCATTTACATTTACATTTTCGGCATTTAGCAGACGCTTATCCGGAGCGTCCGGGCGGCACAAGTGGCTCGGTGGGTAGCACTGTCGCTTCACAGCAAGAAGGTCCACATCCCCATGTGGGGCGGTTCGGATCCTTTCTGTGTGGAGTTTGCATGTTCCCCCGTGTCTGTGCGGGTTTCCTCCCACAGTACAAAGACGTGCAAGAGAGGTGATAGCTCAGTGGTTAAGGTACTGGACTAGTAAACAGAAGGTTGCCGGTTCAAGCCCCGCCATCACCAAGTTGCCACTGTTGGGTCCCTGAGCAAGGCCCTTAACCCTCAATTGCTCATCGTGTTCCGCTCATTGTGTAAGTCGCTTTGGATAAAAGCGTCTGCTAAATGCTGAAAATGTAAATGTAAAATGTAAATGTGATTTAGAGATGCTAAATTGTCCATGACTGTGTTTGACATGAAACTGATGAATAACTACCGTTTCTGTCATTAATGTAACCAAAGTGTGTAAAACAAGACGTTAAAATCCTAATAAATAAATAATCTTTATTTTTACAGCAGAGAAGATGAGCGTTGGTTAAGTGAGGCTTTTTGTAGTCCTTCTGTGGAAGCGTTTCCTACAACTCCCAGAGTTCCTTGCGGCAGCAGGACTCGCCTGGCTCGCATCACCATGGAAGCAGTTGGTTTGTGACACGCTGCGCCATTTTAATTCCAAACAGCGACGGGAACGGAGAGAAGCTTCGAGAAAAAAGCAACTCGGGGTCCGGGGAAGCATTCAGACGAGTCCCCGGTTTATTTCAGGAGCGTTTGGAGCTTCGGTTTTAATCCGACCGCGCTTTGTGGGCTGGTTGTGACCCGGAGACTGGACACGGAGAGCGACGCTGGGTTGTGTGGATAGCGGTTTTAAATAGACACGTTGTGGTGAGTGGGTGGTCGAGCTGGAATCACTGTGGTCATTTAGCTCTCTGGACTGAATGTAGAGTTTGGTTTACATGATATGGAAAGCCAAAGTTGCCACAGAGAACCAGAGTGAAGAGGTTCATGTGTGTCATGACTTAGACAGGTATGTTATGGATGGCCATATAGCTCATACACACGGTGCTGAGCTGCAACCATAACTACAGTAAAGCTGGCATAGCTACAGGTCATTTGTCCAAGAGACGCCCACCTGTCCGTGGAAGCATTTAGACGAGTCTTCGGTTTTAATCTGACCGCGCTTTATGGGCTGGTTGTGACCGGAGACTGGACACGGGTTGTGTGGATAGCGGTTTTTAAATAGACACGTTGTGGTGAGTGGGTGGTCGAGCTGGAATCACTGTGGTCAATGTAGTTTGTTTTACATGATATGGAAAGCCAAAGTTGCCACAGAGAACCAGAGTGAAGGGGTTCGGTTGTCTGTCATGACTTAGACAGGTATGTTATGGATGGCCATATAGCTCATACACACGGTGCTGAGCTTTAACCATAACTACAGTAAAGCTGGCATAGCTAGAGACGCCCACCTGTCGACATTCAGAATGCCAGGCCGTAGTGTATTCGTGTCCTCTTTCGTGCGGCGCATTTTGGTCAGGGTGTTATATTTGGCCTTTCCGGCAGATTAACAATCAGAGGTCGGCAAGATGACCTATTGTTATAGGTTCTCACAGACAACCCATGTCTTTTCATTAAGCTTGGCCTTGGCCAGACTCTGAAGATCACCATCCATGATGATTTATGGATTAATACCGCCGGAGTTACACAAGCAACTCATCGACCAGGAGAACTACCAGAACCGAACCAATGGGGTAGAGG
Organism: Trichomycterus rosablanca; assembly: GCF_030014385.1. NCBI lineage: Eukaryota > Metazoa > Chordata > Actinopteri > Siluriformes > Trichomycteridae > Trichomycterus > Trichomycterus rosablanca. Next base: position 4,154,005 of record NC_086000.1, on the reverse strand, counting down.
AGCTGAAGAGCATCCTGCCCGACCTGGACTTCCGAACGCTTTCCGCAGACAGTATTCTCGACTTCATCCACTTTTTACACCGACTCCTGGACGACACCAACTTCAAAGTCTTGTACGGCACTTTACAGGTCCTCAATCTGCTGGTCCAGAAACTGGACCGCAGCGCGGACCGATTTTACAAGCACATCGTCCAGCTGGCTCTCAAAACCCTGGGGGATACGCGCACCGTCCCACGGATCGAATACATGAGCGTCTTCCGGCAGCTCATGAGGACGGTCGGGCCGCAGAAAGTCCTGGAACTCGTGACGGCCCACCTGAAGCACAAGAACTCCCGGGTGCGAGAGGACGTCCTGAACATCGTCACGGCCGCCATGCTCGCGCACCCCAGGAAGGACTTCAACGTCCCTCATCTGTGTTTCCTGGTCGCTCCGTATCTCGCCGACGGCAAGAAGAGGGTCCGACACGCGGCCCTGGAGCTCTTCGCCGTCTTCGATTACTGCCTGGATACAGGCAAAAAGCAGCCCATCGTGAAGGCCGTGGACAGGGTGGAGCTCACCGGGGACGCCGAGGGCCTCATGGCGGCCGTGCAGGCGCGAAGGGCCAGGCACATCCTGCCTCGACTCTCTGCAGACGGGACTGTCGAGTACGCCCTGGTTATCCCCAAGCCCGGACAGCGACGGACGCCTCAGTTCGGCTCCGGGGCCGACCTGGACTGGGTCCTCAACGGAGGGAGGGCGAACAGCGCCAAGAGTCAGAGGGCGGAGACGGACTCGGACGGACTGAGCACCTACGGCAGCGTGGGATCCCTGACCGACGAGATGCCGGCGCAGAGGAGGATAGTGAGTGCCGGAAAGGGCAAAAACAAGCTGCCCTGGGAGAGGTCGAGTCTCCCGTGTGCAGGACGTCAGGAACCCTGCAGCGCATCGAATGGAAAGTTATCTGATAAGGTAAGAATTAGGTCATAGTGTTAGAAGACAAACCAAATACTGTTAAATAATTTAATTAAGAGCCAACGTAGAACATTGACCGTCCTCTTGGTGTATGTAGGGCCTGACATTGATCAGGTTTAAAAAAAGGTCCTTGCCTGACCCCAGAAATACCTTTGTAACCTTTTTATTTGAAAACAGTTGGTCATAGCCCATCCGCTGCTGGACATACTGCGTCCAAAGAGGGTGTATATTCGCCTGACACACTCCATCCGATGTATGCGCAGTCCACCGATCCCTTCTCATTCTCCCATTTCAAGAGCCACGCCCTGATTTCTGCACTCCTTTATTTTCTGTACAGGCACCCTGGGCAACCTTGTACAGTGTTGATAACCCCACCCCTTAGTCCGGTCCTTCTCACCCAGCAGACTGGAGGCTATTTGTGCCTGATAGAGGGTGCCCAGCCAACCGGTTCATTAACAACTTTAAGTCCACACACAGAAATCCCATTAAATAGCTAGATGTCATTTGTAGTACTGTTATGGTGTGGATACATTTAAATATTTAGGGAGGTTTCTCCAGTGGCAAGACTTCCCTAAAGAGTGGAGGTTGATGTAGGTGTAGCTGCGTAGAAGAAGAGCAACTACATCCACAAGTACACCCACATACTTAGTGTCCGCATACTTTTGGTACGAAGGTTGTACGTCAGCATGCAGAATGACGTCTCCGCTCGTGCACCGCTATTCATGGACATGAGGAGCTTCTCCGCTCTGATTGTCTCTGATTGCGGTTGAAAATCGCCTCCCGCTTCACCAATCACGTCCCGCCATTAAAGGTCTGATCGTGGGCGGCTTCAAATCACGGCTGACCTTTTATTTTCACCTGCTCGCTCATGTCCTTTAATTCAGACTAAGTTTTAATTAGTCTTTCTTTGAAAATGCCTTAAAGGATGCAGAAATCGAGGTTTTTTTTGGCCAGTTCACCCAATTTTGATGCCAAGAAGGGACGCAGACTGCCACACACATGTATACCGTATGGATTATCTCAGTATGGACCGTCTATGCATGGAGTGCCAGGTTACTCACTCACTCACTTATCCGCTTATCCAATCAGGGTCGAGGGGGGGGGTGTGCTGAAGCCTATCCCAGCTTTTCAATGGGCGCAAGGCACCCTGGACGGGGCGCCAGTCCATCCCACATACACACACATATACACACCCATTCTATAGGGCAATTCAGTGTCTCCAATTAACCTGACTGCATGTTTTTGGACTGTGGGAGGAAACCGGAGCTACCGGAGGAAACCCACTCCGCACAGAAAGGACTCGCACCGCCCCGCCTGGGGATCGAACTCGGGTCCTTCTTGCTGTGAGGCGACAGTGCTACCCACTTTGCCACCCGTACCGCCCTGTGCCACGTTACGCCCTCTGTTATTCTACGGAGTCATTTGCCGCAGTAAGGGGTCGGTGTTGGAATGGGATCTCCAAGAAGCTCTTGGTCAGGCGTCCACATATTTTCAGCCACCAACCGTTCCACCAATCGTGCGTTTCTCCTCGTCTCGCCGAGTCTCGTTACCATGTCAGCTGGGTTGTGAACGGCCGCTAGGAACCAGAACAGATTCCTCAGAGGGGGTCATGTGTCAGAAACAGAAGAGGCGCCGATCCGATCCGGTTACGACTCCCACAATGCCGCGGGCAAACCCGCTCTGACATGTTTGCTCCACGCCGCTGTAGTTCATGACACACGACCCATGACACACGGATCGTTCGGGCACTGATTGCTTGATTGGAGGGGAATCAAACACCTTTAGATGACAGGAGCTGGCGTCACCCAGACAGATGTGGCCGTGCCAGCTGTTTAAAAGCCAAATCTACTGCCAGTTACAAAGATCTGTGTCATGGCGACACCTCTGGAATGTTCCGTGCTCATAGTAAGCAAAGGCTTTTAAGAACTGTTTTGTCATTCGATCGTTTTATAGTGAACAGGGACACTATATGGCCAAAAATATGTGGACAGTGGACACCTTATCCTTGAGCTTGTTGGGCATCCCATTCCAAAACCGTGGGCATTAATATGGTGTTGCCTTCCTCTAACGTATCTGGATAAGCCTTTCCAATAAAACTCTGCCTATTCAGGTCAGCCCTGGCTCATAATCAGTGTAGTAGAGGTAGAAGTCAGGTCACACTCACCGTATCAAACCTCGTCCTCATAGACTTTGCTTTGTCCAGGACGGGGTCTTTAAATAAACATACAGTTTATTTTATGTACACCTGTTGGCGTTGGGTGTGGCCGAAGCATTTAACCTCACCTACCAGAAGGGGTGCGCTGGCACACCATCGTGGGAGCTCGAGCCCTAGACCTCTGCCGTGCTGTGTTACCAACCTGGCCAGGCGTCCAACAAGCACGTCCCTGTGGGAGGGACAGATGGTGGTTGGCTGTGTTACCTCTGCTGCTTATCTGTATCCACTTATCCATAGGTTAAGGTACAAGACTAGTAAGCAAAAGGTTGCTGGTTCAAGCCCCACCACTGCCAGGTTGTCAATGTTGGGCCCTTGGGCAACCCTTAATTGCTCTGTGAGAATCCGCTGCCGGCAGGTGAAAAGAAGCCCACCTCAAAAAGGGGTGCATGCTTAGTCTGCGACTCGTCTTGGCTAGTATGGGGGTGGTGCATGCAGCAAGCCAGTTACAAGGGGTGTTAAAAACCCAGAAGTGTATTTTATACCAATTATTAGCTTAAATTGATGTAATTGCTTTAGCAAAGAATGACATTGATCATTTATTTTGTTGGTCCTCTTGTCAGGGTTAATGCAGAATCTGGCTTCTCCCGGCAGCTTCACTTGGGCTTAATGAAGCTGTGAAATCCTCCGGGAGGTGTTGCTAGCTTTCCGCTGTAAACCCTCCTGTGTATTTTCCTCGGAACTCAGAGACTCTGCGAACATGAAAACAATCTGTACAAATCGTTCTAATACAGACGCGACAGCTTCGGATTTGCTCGCGACCTGCAGTCCTACATGTGCAGAACTGGAATGGATTTCGTAGCTTCATTAACCCCGCCAGATTCTTCGTCAGCCCTGACGACAGTTCGAACAAAATCGACGTGTGTAGTAGCCAACCGCTTCAATTGGCACAGGGATCAGTATGGTGTACGGAGAGTCACGCACTGCTCTCCGTTATTCACAGTCTCACTGTGCACTCTGCAGGTGCATCAACCGGCCAGCAGAGGCCACAGTTTCACCAGCGATAAGGAATCCTTTCAGCCTGCTCTCCCTCAGACACAGCCAATATATACTGTATATTGCGGCGGTGGGCTAGTGCATTAAAGTTAACTTAACTAACGTTGTTGTTGTTGTTTCAGTCAAGCATTGATGACCACCCTACCTCCACGAGGCTCAATCAGGAAACTCGTATCACCAAGTCCGGTAAGTCCACGTCTCTATGTTTAAACACTCCTCCTTTTGACACATTGCTTCCATTTTTTGGCTCCGAGTGTGTCCGCTGCTGCTGCTGACACACACACACACACACACACACACACACACACTTGTTCACAAACATTTGCAGCTCATTAGCCAGATTTTTTTCCAATTCCATCTTCAGGGTTGGCAGAACCTCTTCACTCGTGTTCCCCCGGCCGGAGGAGAGAGGCGGCGGTCAGACTGCGCCGGAGCGGCAGCCTCGACTCGGACCCCGGCGTCTTCAAAGCGGCCTGCGCCGGCGACAGTGACAGAGGTGAAATGAAAATATCAAAGCCCAGATTATAAAGACGGGTTAAAATAAGCAGACAGTAAGATAATACCTGTCGTTAACATGTCGGAAAGTATGTGGACGTCTTGTCCCTTTCAAAAGATTTTGGAGTGTGCCTGTGGGAAAATGTGCACCGATGTTGGAGTGGTGTAAAGCCCACTGCCATGGGACTCCAGAGCAGTTGGAACTCTTTCCTTAGAGTATTGAATTACCGTAGCGAAAAATGCATCAACTATTTCATGTGACCAAAAGTATGTAGACACCCGGGAATGAGCTTGTTGGACTAAATATTTGAAGCTGGCTCCTTCCTTTGCCGCCAAAACAGCCCTGTAAAGGCTTTCCAAAAGATTCGGAGTAGTCTGTGGGAATGTGTGCCCTGATGTTGGATGGGATGGTGGTTGGAGTGGTGTAAAGCCCACTGCCATGGGACTCCGAAGCAATTGGAACTCTTTTCTTAGAGTAATGAATTACCATAGCGCCAAATGCATCGACTATTTCGTGTGACCAAAAGTACGTAGACACCAAGGAATGAGCTTGTTAGACAAACGCTGGCTCCTCCCTTTGCATCCAAAACAGCCTCTAATTTTTGGGACAGGTGAGTGAATTTTGGAGTGTGTCTGTGGGAATGTGTGCCCTGGTGGAACTCTGTTAGTAGTGGGACAGGTGTGGCATCCACATACTTTTGCTCACGTGGTGTCATTGAAAACTTTTTCTAAAACCATAAACACTCTGCGTCGTAGGTTCGTCCAAACCGGGCCGTCTGCCGAGGTCGGGCAACTCCACCGTGGAGCGCACTTTTTCTCTCCCCTCCAACCCCACTCCGGGATCCTTCCTCCTCCCCTCGTACCCACTCGCCACCCTGCCAGGGGTGCAGCTGACTCCCACGCTGTCTCGCAGACGCCACGCCGACTCCACGCTCTCTATGTCTAACACGTGGCCCAACAAACGAGAGATCAGCCCCAGACGCAGAGAGTCCAGCCCGTCCAGGGACAAGAACGGTAAGACATGCAGTGCTGTGAAAAAGTATATGCCCCCCCCCCTTTTTTTTTTTTTGCTACACTCATGTCAGACAACACACACATTCATGTCATTGACATGTTAGTCTCATTGTAGTACTGAGACAGCGCCGGCACCCACATACCACTGGGGGTTGTACTGGGTTCCCTTTGCACTGATGGATGGCGAGGACTCCAGTTAGTACTTGTATACCCACACAGTGCACCTATAGAGTAGGTTTAGCTCATACAAAGGTCAGCAAACGTACATAGGAGACAGGTGTTCCTAATAATGTGCATAGTGTGTGTGTGTTTGCTGGTATGAACTAATCGAACCTTCAACTCTGGCTGCAGGTGAGATCGTCTCCAGCAGGTCTCTACTGCACACCTCTCGGACGAGCCTCGGCCCGCCCTCCTCTTTCACTCAGACTCTGAACGCGGTCAGGTCTTCTCCTCCCATCTCCCCCATCACTCAGGATCAGAGGGACCAGCCTGGCAGGAATCTCCACCTGGACCTGGCACTGATGAGCATGCAGGATCCTGAAGAGGAGCCAGTGGACAAGGAGGAGGTGGGTGGAGAAATGCACATGGGCGTTCTGATTTTTCTGGTGTTGTAGTAAAGTTTGGGGCATTCAAACCTAACAACACTGTACCTACTACTGACCGGTTGTTTTGGCAGCATATTATGGGGTGGTCGTAATGTTTTGGCTCATCAGTGTATGACTAAGACTCAGCTACACGATTTTTAAGCCAGGGGCGGGGCTCAGTTGGTGCAGCGGTCAAATACGCTAGCCCACGACAGCTGAGATTTGGGAATCCAGGGTTCGAATATCAGCAATGCTATCAGCCGGTCGGGCATCTTTCTGAGGGGGTGATAGAAACAGTCTAGCGAAGGGGAGGCACATTTGTCAGTGCGCTCTCAGTGCTGGTCCCAAGCCCGGATAGTAGAAGTAGAAGGGTTGCTCAGGAAGGGCATCCGGCGTCAAAACTGTGCCAATTTAGGATGGTCAGCTGTGGGGACCCCCAAATGTTCAGGTCAAATGTATGTAAACTGTTCATATTTACAGTTGCATGTACTTGGGTTGCCAGGTTTTTCATTTTGGGTGTTTTTCAGATGATGAACTCGTTGCGCTCGTTGCGTAACAGCGCGGCTAAGAAGCGAGCCATGGTGAGCATGAGCGGCTCGGAGCCGGACCCCGACAGCCCGGACTCGGCGGTCAAGTTTGAGCCCAACTTAGACTCCTCTACTCACACGTCTCCCTCTGTGACGAGCCCTCTGAGCGAGAGCAGCCTGTCCAGCCTGTATTCTCCTACCATCAGCGGCACCAAGAACAGGTAACAGAACTTTCTCAGACGTTTAACCTTCCGTCTAGTTTTGGTATGAGGACGTTCAGTTCCAAAATCGTGGTCATTAATGTTGAGTTGCCTTGTTCAAGGTTCAATTAACGCCCATATGGTCAGTCGAGCATTTGTGAGGTCAGGCACTCGTGTTACTTAAGAAAGCCTGGATCAGTAGTGCGTCTAAATAATCTGCCTCATGAGTTCGATGTCCTATGAGAATCCTCTTTACTGAGGAAGCTCACTAGGTAGGCAGTAGGCATCAAGGAGGCTCACTAGGTTTTCGGACAGACCCCATGTCTTCACGGAGCTCATGTTGTGCACAGGGGGGTCATTTCAGGACAGGAAAAGGCCTTCCATATAAAGGTTGCTCCAAAGTTACAATCATACACAATCATACACACTTATAAATCAAACAGAAATGTATAGATTCCTTTTTGCAGGCCTGTGGTTCAATTGTGATCCATTCGTGTTAGCAAATCATCTTCATATCCGCAGGGCGACCCCAATTACCTAAAGTTACTGGAAACCAGCTGTAATATTTGGGTTGTTCTTTTGTAAAATAATATTTGGTTATGTCCCTGTACTTTGCACTGTTGATGTTTTCTTTAATGATATGTCATGCCCCGGTACCGTTTGCAGAAAAGCAGCATAATATCATGATGCTCCCACCACCATACTTCACTGACATCATATGTTCGTAATATGAGACAATTGTGCTTCAGTTTATTGCCCATTGCACTCTATGTAACTGCTATTCCTGCTGTTTTCAAGCCACCCTGCAACTTCTGTTTAAATTTATTTATCATTAGTCTAATGTCCTCTTACATGACAAGCATTTGCGCTTTGTCGACAGCATAGCTAGGCGCATCTTGCCCCCTACCTTCAGCATTTATGCCTTTTACATGATAAACGGCAAAACCACTTTTTGCTGGCTGTGCCACTGAGCACCAAGCTTGATAAAAATCCACAATATTGGTGTATTGAACCGCTGATGAACCACCAGTCACTGTTGCACTGGAACTTCTTTATTTCAGCCCTGGAAATGCAGCAGACAAAACCCATATCGCTCGAGTTCCATCGGAGAAAAAGAAAAGCCCTTGTTCTGCGGAGACGAGCCCTCAAGGTACTTTTACGTTCTCTGAGATGGTACCTACCACAACAATCCAGATCCCCTTTATATGGACTGCTTGAGTAGTATAAAATCACGTCACTTTTTTTGGTGTGAATTGTCCTGCAGGCGTCCAGCAGCAGGAGAACCACGTGTCGGACGTGAGCGTGGTCGGACTGCGGGTTTCCTACTCTAACGGAGCAGCGGAAGAGAAGCAGAGGGACGGAGCGTCACCTCGTGGTGTCAGACCTGGTCGAGAACCTCTACGAGCTGTACGGCCTACAAAAGGTGCTTATTGTAATAAACACCCTCCCACATACTTACCATCAATCAGGAATGAACACACATCTGCCAGCCAATCAAAAGCTAGAAATCTCTGTAAACATGGTATCAGTAGTATTAACGTACACTGTCGTCTCCTTCAGGATCTCAGATACAGAGCACCAGGTCGTCCACGGCCGCCGACATGTCCGAGGGAGTAGTTGGCCGAGGTCAGTGTCGCCTACAGCGTCTTCTACAAATGCACGTACTGTATAAATGATGAACCTCCATTACTCTACGGTTCAACCTTCCATTTTCCTCTGCCAGGGGTTTTCGGCTCTACGGTTCCTCCCGGTCGCCGCGGAGTAGCAGCGTCTCCGGAGCAGGAGTCGTCCCTGAACAAATCATCAGAGCTTCCAGCTGGGATATACGGCCACGCTGTGTCTGGCAACCATCACGATTCGGACAGTCCTGAGCCAGAGGAAGAGAGAACGGTGAGAGAGAGAACAACTCCATAGACGCAGGTCTCTTCTTTTTTCGGGGAATGAAAACTTCCCTCTGCTGGGTCAAAAATATACATACAGAGTCGTAAATTGCTACTTTGGCACTGTTTCATAACCTCCTAATATAGCTGCTGACCTCTCTGTGCCCATATAAACACATTTTTAATTAATTACTTTTTTATTTGGATGCGTTTATTTTAAGCGCCACCTAGAGGAGCTTCGATTCCCACCAGTTGTACCCGTACCACAGTGATTTTAAGGCGGCACAGCAGTATAAGGAGTCTAAGAGTATAGAATGACGCCCAGTGGCGACCTTGTCTTAGGGAGCGAAGGCCAGATGGTCTGGTAGAGGAATACAAACGGTACACCAGGTTTTGCCGTACGTCTTAAAACTCTCAGTTATAGTTCTGTGGCCTTTCTTGGTCACTTGGTCGCAAGTGAAGCGGAGAATTTGTGGGACTCACTGGGCAGTTGTAGTCTAGCGGTTAAGGTGGACTTGTAATCAAAAGATTGCTGGTTCAAGCCCCACCACTGCCAGGTTGCCACTGTATACTGTAGTATAGACTGTATACTGCATAGACGATCACCCTGTTGACACCCTGTTTCTCTCCTGCCACAGGAGAGGGTAAAGCTCTCCAGATTTGCGAGGGATAAGATGCGCCGACGCCGTTCAGAGGATCGCGACCCCCAGCCTACGCCTCGATTACGGCAGAGCTTCAGACACGTGACAGCTGAGCTGGCCTCAGATGAAGCACCGTTGCTGAAAGGTAGCCGTATGACCCGCCGCCCCCCTTCATGCTTCTCTTAATGCTTCTTTCAATGACCATTTTCGGCGCTTCGTTCTTTCCAGATCTGCAGCTGAACGGTAGCGTTCTGTCCTCAACCAAAGCTGAGACTCTGGCATATGAACCGCCGTCGAGCCCTAGGAGTTCCCGTCCACCCCAGAGTCCTCAGAAATGCGGCAGTCCACATCACCAGCCCAGCCCCCCTGCAGGACCCCCGAGCAGACACACGCTGCCCAGACGGAGGAGAGCCCCCAGTTTGAATCGAGGTCAGTCGTCCATTTGTGACGGCTCTGGTACGGGTTGCCTGTTCCATGAAATTAAGGTCAAATTGCCAAACAAATCAGATTTTTAAGTTCACAGCTGTGTGCAAAAGTATTTGCCCCCTTCCCTAATTTCTTTCATGTTTGCGTATGTCTCAGACTGAGAGAAAATGTACATTTTTAAATGTCATTTTGTGTATTAAAGTGGCACTTTGTGCCACGGCAGCAGCGACGCCAACTGTCTGGCCCAGACACTAGGATGAGAAACACATGAGTGGAGAAATCCAAGTTTCCAACATCAAACACATTTGCTAGAATGCAGCCACCCTCGTGTCGGGGGTTACGTGTCCGATGTCGAACCGGATACGTCTAAATTGGACCAAGAAATGGGAAAATAGACTAAAAAAAACGGTATGCCATCCACCAAGAGCTGGAAATATGGTGTGAAACTACAGCCACACTTCCTAGACCAGGTTTAGGACATCCAAGGTGTTGCACAAAAAGGCCAGCTAGATAGTACTATTCCAACTGTGAAATGTGGTGATGGTAGCATACTGTATAAATGCCTTTCAGCAGCAGGGACCAGCAGTCTGGCCAGGAAATATGAGAAAATAAACAGTGTTTATCTTATAGCAAGGCTACAAACACAAGCATACTGCCCAGGCATCACCACTAAGTGACGATTGGGTGGTCAGGGTCCCCAAAAACACCCCAAATCTGCTGCAAAGGATCTGTGATGATGATTGGACTCAAATTGCTCTGGAAAGACTGGCTGAACTAATTAAAGTACAGTTGGGTTTGCCAGCCCACTACCGCCAGATCCCCGGCAACAGAGTTGCCCTATGGGTGGAGGATTAAATAAAGCATAGAGTGATCCTCCATCATGTTTAATCTTGCAGAACAATCTGGAATTGGATATGATTAAATTAGCAGAAAAAGACAAAATACAGAAATACCAGTTTGTATTTATCTGACTTTTTAGCATGTTCTCCATGATTTCTCCTTAGATGAATTGACCCCAGCTACCCCTAAGAAGGATCCTCAGGAACAGCAAGAACCGAGGCCGTTCTCCAAACCTGAACTCGCCCTCACGCAGAGCTTCGGTCTGCTCAGCTCGGACGACTGGTGGGTCTTTCAGCTACAACAGGGTTTCTCAACCTCTCGAATCACCCGTTGAATGACCTCCTGTTGACCTTCCTCTGTCCACTGTGTCTACAGGGAGAAGAAAATCGAGGGTCTGGGGTTCATGCGCAGTCTGGCCAGGTATCACTCCGACGTCCTCGCCAGCCGCCTTCATGATGTCTGTCTGGCTCTCGTCCAAGAGGTAAACCACTTTTGCACTTCTTTTTTTTCTAAATTTAGTCATATCCAGTTCACCAATGTAATACCCCAAGAACATACGTGCTGGCTGTGAAGCACATGCACCTTCTAAATCATGTGAATCATGAGGCGCGGACGCTTATAAAAATCCCATAGACGTGTAGAGGATCACACTGTGCTCTTCGTATTCTTCAACCAACTCTTCGAGACCCCCTGTGCCCAATCGTACCCAAAATGTGGGTTGCTTGAAAACCCACTACAGCTAACTTTCAGTCCCGGGTTTCTGTGCCGCAGGTTCGGAACCTGCGCTCGGGAGTGTCGCGGATGGCAGTAGGGACGTTAGGAGAGCTGTACGCCGCCGTACAGAAGGGAATGGACCAGGAGCTGGAGGCCACAGCCAAGGTCCTGCTGCATAAAGCGGGCGACACCAATGCTTTCATCAGGCAGGACGTGGATGCCGCGCTGGCCAGCATGGTGCAGAACTGTAACCCCATTCGCAGCATGAACGCCCTCCTCACGGGAGGACTGGGGTAAGATCCGAAACGTCAATTCATCAATTATCGTCATACTGTCATACTATGGTGTATACATGTAGCAAACTAGGTTATTAATTCAGTGGTTTACCCCACGTGATGAGAATTAATTTGTCCTGATGGCAGGTGTATTAGTCTCATTTGTCATGTACTGAATATGTACTTGATATATAAATACCCAGGACGGCAGTGCCAGTGTATGGTAGGTACTGACGTGAAGGCTGGGTTCACTCTCGTCTGTTTTATCTTTCTTCCAACAGTCACTTGAATGCAGTAGTGAGAAAGTGCACCTCTCAGCACCTGGCCGCTCTGGTGGAGAAGATCGGAGCTGGACGTGTTCTGTCCGGAGCTAAAGATCTGACCGATCGTATCCTGCCTGCTGTCTGCAAGCTGGCCCGGGACTCCTCACAAGAAACCAGGTTAGAGGGAGAGGTCACTACAGGTCACTGATATTACACCGCACCAAACTCGTGTAACCATGTTCTTATAGGCGGCTTTGCTTTGTGGGAACAGTTTAGGGAAGTCTCTTTCCAGTACCAGCATGATTATACCCCTGTGTTTACAGTTAAAAGCATGTATTCAAACTATCTACCCGTCTGTCTGTCTGTCTGTCTGTCTGTCTATCTATTTAGAATCTATCTATATCTATCTATCTATCTATCTATCTATCTATCTATCTATCTATCTATCTATCTATCTATCTATCTATTTAGAATCTGTCTGTCTGTTTATCTGTCTATTTATCTATTTAGAATCTGTCTATCTATAATCTCTATCTATAATCTAATCTATCCATATATAGTCTTTCTATCTATAATCTGTCTGTCCATCTATAATATGCCTGCCTCTCTATCTATCTATCTATCTATCTATCTATTAGAGATGGACCGATCAGGGTTTTTGGCACCGATTCCGATCTTCGATCTCCTTTCAGGGACATCGGCCGATTCCGATCGGGGAAGGGGGGGGGGGGGGGGTATTAGCAGTACATAAACTTTAAAAGAGCCTCACAGTAAAGATAAACCGGAGCAGCGCGTGTGTGTGTGTGTGTGTGTGTGTGTGTGTGTGTGTGTGTGTGTGTGTGTGTGTGTGTGTGTGTGTGTGTGTGTGTGTGTGTGTGTGTGCCTTTAGAAGAGACGCTTTGTTCACAGTATCGCTATAAGTGATTCATTGATTCATGAGTTGATTCGTTTTTATGTGAAGTGTAAGTTTCTCTTCTCAGTTATCTCTCCGTGTTTACTGTTATTAATTAAATGTCGTGGTTTTAAATAAACACCAGCTACTACAGAACATTTTGTGACTCTCTTACATTAAAAAGCTTCATTAAACTGCTATTACCACAGATCTGTAACCGAGTCAGACTCGTTCCGTCTAAGGAGCTAAAAGTTTTCTAAAAGTTCAGCAGATGATCCTGAACTAACGAATTTGGTAATGAATAAACTTTTGCCTCTGATTGGCTCTGTAACGTTTTCTGTTCTCATCTACATCACAAGTAAGAACCGCTTACGATTTACCAAAGTGAACCAGGAGTTTATATAACGTGCTGATAGAATCGACTCAGATGTGACCGGGTTGAATTATCTTTTTAAAGTAAATATTACAATCAGCAAAATTACATCGTAAGAGCTTTCACGATGGTTTCTGTACGATTGTTGATGAATGGTGATGTGATGGTTGGTCATCTATCTATCTATCTATTTAGAATCTGCCAGTCTGTCTATTTATCTATTTAAAATCTGTCTATCTATAATCTCTGTCTGTCTATCTGTCTGTCTGTATCGATCTATAATCTGCCTGTCTATCTATAATATGTCTATTTATCTATAATCTGTCTGTCAACCTAACTGTTTATAATCTATCTGATATCTGTCTGTTTATCCATCTATTTATAATCTGCCCGTCTATCTGTCTGTCTATCTATCTGTCTATTTGTAATCTGTCTGTCTATCTGTAGTATGTATGTCTGTCTATCTGTAGTATAGTCAGTGTGGCACAAACACTTAGACTCAATAATTACAAGCAGCGACTACATACTTTTCAGCTACATTTACTCTTGCTTTATTATGTGGATAAAATGCACAATGCCCAACATCGACCCACAAATTTATTATTATCTCTTGTAGATATTTTGGCCGGCAGATGTTGCTGTTCCTGTCATCTCACCGTGACTTTGATAAAATGTTGGAAAGGTTCATCCCTGCCAAAGACCTGCCAACCATCAAGGAAACGGTCTTCACTTTTAAAACCAAGGTGGCATTACAGCGTGTGTTGTTTAAATTTAGAACTTTTAAGATGCTTTACTACAGTATATTCTACTGTACTGACTGATATTAATCGTGGTTTTTTAGGGACTTGGTGAGATGCCCCAGGACACTCCGTCAGCACGAGGTCGGCGCTCTATGTCGGGGGGTGGGGTAGTTCGTGCCTCCTCTCTCACGCGTGAACCTCAGTTCGCCAGCAGGTACGTTACAAAATAATAATTTAACCACAAAAGCATTGTGGGATTTTTTTTTTCTTTGACTTGGCACGTGCAAATGTTTGGACACCTTTCAAGCTCTTAGTGAGCAGGTTAGTGATCACAGGAAATGGCAATCAGAGGACAGCGAAGAGTTGCAGACAAAAATAATAATAATTAAATAAACAAATTTTACCAGGCACATTAAAAAGAGATTAACTTGTACGTGAACACCCCCTTGTGGAGGCTTTACATTACACCTTGTAAACCACAGTGGGACTATTATTATTACTCAATCAATTTCCTCGGCGTCTTCCCGTTAGGAGTCGTCGGCGGATCGTGGTCCGCATCATTGATTTGGCACAGTTTATACGCCGGATGCCCTTCCTGATACGACCCTCCCTATTTTATCCGGGCTCGGGACCGGCACTACAATGCACTGGTTTATGCATCCTAGCGGCTCGATACCTATAGGACGATTCAGTGTCTCCAATTAGCCTGGCTGCATGCAGAGGAAACCCACCCGGAGGAAACCCACACAGACGCAGGGGAGAACATGCAAACGCCGCACAGAAAGGACCCGGACCGCCCCACCTGGGGATCGAACCCAGGACCTTCTTGCTGTGAGGCGACAGTGCTACCCACTTAGCCACCGTGCCGCCCGGACTATTATTATTACTATTATATTTAATTAAACAAAATCAACAAAATGTGATAAAGCTAGCCAGGGGTGCTAAAACTACTTCATATAAGCGTTTGCATAACGTTCCTTATGTTTTTCAGCAGAGAGGGATGTAAAGTCCACAGCATTGCAGACAAGACCGAGTACGTCAAGCAGATCAAAGCCTTGCTGGGTTCAAAAGACTTCAGGGAGCGCATCAAAGGCATCGATCAGCTGGTGGCCGACTGCCAGGAAAACCCATATATGGTCGTGGGCAACATGTTCCCGGTACAACATACACAACATACACCACGGTTAGGTGTCATTTCTTGTTCCAGCATGACATGGTTTGCTGAGTAGCACAAATTCCCACATACACAGTCTTCAGAACATCTCTTTTTTTGCATATTAAAGGCTGACACAGCCACAACTCTAACATTGCTCATAGTTTTTTGAATATGACATTCACCAAGCTCAAGGCAGGCGTCCACATACTTTTGGTCACATGGTGTTCTGATCTAAATGTTAGCACACACTCACGCTCACGCTCTGTCTCCGACTCTCCCGCAGGTGTTCGACGCTTTTAAAGAACGACTGCAGGAGTCGAACAGTAAAGTGAACCTTTACGCCTTGGAGGCCTTACAGAAGATCATCCCGTTACTCAGAGACAACCTGGCCCAGATGGTCAATATTCTGATCCCCGCTGTAGTGGACAATCACCTCAACTCTAAAAATAACGCCGTCTACACTGCCGCGACAGCCGCCATCCACGCCCTGGTCAAACACCTCGGTGAGTATTGGTTTTTTTGGCAGTCTGAATCATTACTTCCGCAAAATTGGCCTCCAGTCTGCTGGGTGGGGAAAGACCAGACTAACACACACTGTGGAGGAGCGCAGAGATCGGGGCGTGGCTCTCCGTACGTGCAAATCCACTGAAGTACTGTATGTGCGCACACATCAGGCGAAGTGTGTGTCAGGTGAATATACACCCTCCTTGATTTGAACACCTGTAGTGATGGGTAGTGTTAAACCCCCAGAACTCGGTCATTAGTAATGGTGTCCACAAACTTTTAGACGGTGTATGTACACCACTACTATTTACTTATGTTGTGTTTGGTGATTGTTTTTCAGACAACACTCTTCTCCTTCAGCCATTTTGCACAAAGGCGCAGTTTCTCAGCGGGAAAGCGAAGGTGGACCTGGTTGAGAAGGTCGCAGGTATGGTCAGTCACCTACACTGGGGGGTCAAAGATCTGAGACCAGGTTCCAACGATACGCCCCCCCAACCCCCCACCTTCCAACGATACGCCCCCCCAACCCCCCCACCTTCCAACGATACGCCCCCCCAACCCCCCCACCTTCCAACGATACTCTCCCCCAACCCCCCCACCTTCCAACGATACTCTCCCCAACCCCCTGTTAACGATGATACACCTCCCCAACCCTATGAACCCAACCTATACAAACCCCCCCCCCCCACCTTCCAGCATCACTCCCCCCATCCCTTCGTTAACGATACACCCCCCAACCCCCTGTTAACAACGATACACCCCCGGAACCCTCCCTGTTAACGATATGCCCCCACCCCCCTTCCAAAGATACGTCTCCAACCCCCAGCCTTCCGACGATATGCCCCCCCAACCCACCCTTTTTTTGATATGCCCCCCCCAACCCACCCTTTTTTTTTATATGCCCCCCCCCCCCCCCCCCCCACAGTCCAACAATACCCCCCCACCATTCAATTTTTAATAATTTTAAATGCCACCGAAAATTGCATACCTCAAACTCATACTGATTCTTCATCCTCTAGAGCTGGTCAGGGAGCTGTACCCGCGTAAGCCGCAGCTAGTGGAGCAGAAAGTCCTTCCTCTGCTCTGGCACCTGCTGGGCACCTCCGGCAACAGCGGCACGGCGCACGGCAGGGGCGGCAGCATGAGAGGAGCCACCTCCGACCTGTGCCAAGCGCTGCACTTCCACATGGGCCCAACGCTGCTGGATCATGCCACCTCGCAATCTACCAATGTTCATAAGAGCCTGAACGAGTTCCTGCAGCACCTTCCGACCCTCTGAGACCCCAAACCAATACGTTACCCGTCGAACCGGCACTCGGATCGTACTTGAAGACGTTTTTGGAGATGTCTCTCAGTGCCTGCACTTTAGAACAACAGAATCACACTTGTTACACTTTACACCGCTACAAATCCTTAATCTGGAACTTTTAAACTGAAAAAGCACAGCATATTATACATCAGGTTAAAGACTTTGGCACTTTGTAGTAGTAGTAACTCTATCATGATGAGTTTTGTCATTTTGATTTTAGATCTGTGTTGTTCGGATTGTTGCTGTTACTTTTTTTTCTGTGTTTATTTTAACATACACAGCCAAAAGTATGTGGACACCCCCTAATAAACTAGTCATATCTGGTTTGGTGTGGAGGCCTGGACAAACTCCTGACCTCAATCTAACTTAACAGATTTGGGATGAATTAGAATGTTGATTGCAAGCCGGCATGAGTTGCTGACCTCACAAATGCACTTTTGACAGACCAAATTCCCATAGAAACAACAGCTCAGACTCCACATTAATGCTCATGGTTTTGGATCGGGATGTCCACATACTTAAGGCCACAGAATGTATTTTGATGTAACAGTAAGGAATGAAATATTTAAACGCATAAGGAACAGCGTGTACGACCCACTTTTCGTCGTTTGGTACCCATAACATGACGTACACGACTACTTTTGTACTGTACAGCTATGACGTGTGATGGTACAGTGTTAGCTTCATGTATACAGTTGCAGTGTACAAAAATCTGTGGACACCCCTCCTGATTGTTGAGTTCAGGCGTTTTAGCCACATTGTAAGTATACAATCACTTACAGGTTCATGAAGGTTTGTCTGGAGGACATCCAATGGCCTGCACAGAGCCTTTACCTCAACTATATTCAACGCCTCATGCTTGCTGGCTCAAATGTCTAAGATCAGTGTTCAAATCTCAGTGTGCTCTCAACTGTGTTATCAACCAGCCAGGCGCTTACACAGACATGTTTTGATTATTTAATGCTGCTGCAATTGCGGCCTCTGCTGGTTAGTTAAAGACATCTGCAAATAGATGGTAAATAACGGAGAGCAGTGCCTGATTGTTTGTATGTGTTACAGCTCTTTCCTTTGGTGAATAAGATACAACCAGGTAATTGGATATGACTCGATTGGAGGAAAAAAAACCTATATTAAACACAGTCAAGATGAATTTGCATGTTGATTGCTAGCCACTCTCACTCAACATCAGTGCCTTTCTTTGCGTTTTCTTCCTGCCAATTCCCTACTACAATTTCTCTGCCACTCGCGCCACCCCCGCTGGTCAAGAAGGGTCATAGACTAGCACCAGCTCCCTTTGACGCTTGTGTAGTCATTGGTATTGCTCCCTCAACTAGACAGCAGAAGTTGCTGTTGAGGTGGCAATGAGTAGAACCCCTATCAGACCATCTTTCCTTCAGACAAAGCCTATTGTGACTCTTGGGAACCCAACCAGTCCTACACCACTGAGACCACAAAGGCTGTTTTGAATTATATCTGAATTCCCACAGATACAGTCTAAAATGTTGTGAAAAGCCTTCCTGGAAGAGTGGAAGCCATCACAGCTGCAAAGAGCAGAGGAAACGTCCAGCAAACTCAAGACTCATGATCAGGTGTCCACATACTTTTGGGATCAACTGTATATAATGGTGCATGCGTGCAATGTTCTGTCCGTGCATTGTTCAATTCCTGATTGATTATGGACTTTGTTATAAGTGGGACTTGTCATTTGCATGAACAGATCTAACGGTAAAGTGGGGGTGGGGGTTTTTTTGTAGTACAAAGTCGATATATTTTCACGTACGCAGATGCCTAAGTAAACTCTGGATGTAAAACAGCTCTATTTTTGGTGAAACGTTTAAGAAAAGTTAGCTTTGGATGAACAGGTATGTACTTGTATCTACGCAGGAATCCGTGCCCAGACGTGTAATTCAGTATAGTGCCAGTCTTGAATAGGCTTTTCAGAGATGTAATGTTTATTTATATGGAGGTGTAAGAGATTAATCTATATAATAAAATGTTTTATTTCAGTAAGCATGATCAAGATGATGAATCTTTTTACTATATTGTGCATAGAAGAAGGGGAATCCTGTAAGTGGGAGAAGTCTTTTGCATGTTTTTTCAGACTTGACTGGTGTGATGAGGTCCCAGGTAAGGTTTTCTTCTAGTTATTTTAATGCTTAACACTCCTGTCAGTAAGAGTAAGATAATCCACCCAAATGTAAAAGACACAGCAGTGGTTGTGGTATGAAGCATACACACCGATCAGCCATAACACTAAAACTACCTCCTTGTTTCTACACTCACTGTACATATTATCAGCTCCACTTACCATATAAAAGCACTTTGTAGTTCTACAATTACTGACTGTAGTCCATCTGTTTATCTGCATGCTTTTTAGCCCCCTTTCATGCTGTTCCTCAATGGTCAGGACCAACTAGGTAGGAGTGTCTAATAGAGTGGACAGTGAGTGGACACGGTATTTAAAAACCTCCAACAGCGCTGCTGTGTCTGATTCACTCATACCAGCACAACACACACTAACACACCACCACCATGTCAGTGTCACTGCAGTTCTGAGAATCATCCCACCACCTAAATAATACCTACTCTGTGGGGGTCCTGACCATTAAAGAACAGCATGAAAGGGGGCTAACAAAGCATGCAGAGAAACAGATGGACTACAGTCAGTAATTGTAGAACTACAAAGTGCTTCTATATGGTAAGTGGAGCTGATCAAATGGAAATAAGGAGGTGGTTTTAATGTTGTGGCTGATTAGTGTATGTTCATAACACCAAAACCTGCTCAAAGACCAGCAGAAGTATGTCATTAGATACATCATAAGAACCTGATGGTGTCTTTTTATAAGCAGTAATTCTGGCTGTTTAATATTTATTGTAGTTAATAGAACCACTTAAACTTAAACTTAAACTGTGTTATTATGCCACACCTAACCTGCATGGGACACTGGTTGCCTAGCGGGTAGAGCTGTGGGTTACCAACTAAAAGGTTGTGGTTTTGAATCCTGGCTCTGCCACGTAGCCGCTGTTGGACTCTTGAGCATTCCTTAACCCTCTCAGCTCCACTGATGCCCTACAATGGCTGTGAATAAAGAATTTAATTGTACCGTACACGTGCGGTACATAGTATATATATGACAAATAAAGTAATTCTAGCCACCTTCTATTATCCTAGTGGAAGAAGGGTTTGGGTTTGATCCCCAGGTGGGGCAGTCTGGGTCCTTTCTGTGTGGAGTTTGCATGTTCTCCCCATCTCTGTGTTCTAGTGAAGTGAATTGGAGATACAAAATTGTCCATGACTGTGTTTGACATTAAACATCCATTAACTACCGTTTCTACCATCATAAATGACCAAAGTGTGTAAAACATGACGTTAAAATCCTAATAAAATAAAAAATGAACATACTAAGGGGGAAGTAAAAAACCTGTAGAAAAAGACAGTTTGTTCAGTGTAAAATGTCTTAACTTATAATTTTATCTAGAATATGGCATTTAAGCAGTGGTGTCCAAACTCTTGGACCAACTTATGAGGCACACGACGCCATATCATCAGCGTTAGCTTTTAATGTCGCGCCGATTTATGAATTATTTATGGATTTTTATGAATAGTATGTGAACATTTTACTTAATTATGTATTTGTGGTTATGTTGTGTACATTTTAAACATTTGAAATGGAGTCATGGACTCAAAAACAGTTAGTTGACGTCGAATATTCGAAAATAAACCTATACAGCAATAAAGACACAAGATGGCGCTGGTATACACAGTATCGGATCAGCGTGAATGCGGGTTGTGACCCGGCACCGGAATGGCTTGTTACCGCACATGAGCGCCACATTTGATTACTTTACCGAGTTCCTAGGGAAAACGAACAGTAATTTAGGATTTTTGGGCGTATTTGTGGTGTTTTTGTGTTGAATTTATTGTTATATGTTTCGCTGCAGGGTTGGACAAGATACGAAATGTGAATCCATGTTGGGAGGAGAGCAACAGGACGGTGTTCGTTGCGTTTGGATGTTTGTTGTTGTTTTTATTGAAACTAACAAATAAAAGACGTCTGGACTTAAAATGAAATGGACTCCAGCTGCAGGTCAAGGTGTGGAACAATTTAAGTTAACGGTCAGAATTTAAATTTGTAAAAAAAAAAAATGTTTAAGCCAAAGCATTTCAGTTGACGTTTGTGCTACCGAGCGGAGTAACAGTGTTCCGTACGCTTTCTTTTTAAAAACGCTTATTTTTTCAATTGCAAGTCATTTACCAGGACTAATGGATTTACCAGCTGAAGAAGAGTCTAATTTGCATATATATCTCTGATTTGGACTATTAAAGTAAAAAAAACAGCCCAAATCTACTCTTATAACAAGCAACCATAACGTGGAAGAACTGTCACAGTAGTCCGCACACCTCCATCCTCTACTTCATCATGTACTCGAGTTAAAAAGGCAAATAAATTCAGCCTCATATTTTACAATGAGCAATTCAAATCAAAAGACTTTGTTTCAGACATGGGGCACATCAGTTCCCAAACCACCTCCACACAAAGACCCCAAGAAAAAGCCAGCACCCAGGCGAAAAACCAACCCACACAGCGGACAGGTCAATCCCAGGACATCTGAGCTTCCAGCGCCTTCGCTTTGGACTAAGGTTGGTCAGGAACATCCGGCCCAGCAGTCTTCCAAGCAGGATGACATGGACGACGACGATGACCTGATGCTCGTGGCAGTATACGAAGCTGAGAAGTCTCTGGAAAGCAACCCAGAAAGTTCAGATCCACCCAGCAACGTTTATCCATACAGTTCAGCAGAAGTTCTTCCAGGCTACGACAGCTCCTCGGGTCAAGTCTGGATCTACCCGACCAACTACCCCATCAGGGACTACCAGCTGAAGATCTCAGAAGCCGCCTTGTTCCAGAACACGCTGGTCTGTCTGCCCACTGGCCTAGGAAAGACCTTCATAGCGTCAGTGGTGATGTATAACTTCTACAGGTGGTATCCCGCGGGAAGGATCGTCTTCATGGCTCCCACCAAGCCCCTCGTGGCGCAGCAGATTGAAGCCTGCTACAAAGTGATGGGCATTCCTCAGCAGCACATGGCTGAGCTGACAGGTAATTCATGCCAGTTTGCAATATCACACTTTGTTCTCGGGTTCTCGGGTGGTGAAGTGATCTAACACGCCAGCCCACCACTGCTGAGCTCTCTAGCTCTGTTATCGGTCGGCCGGGTGCCAACACAGACACGATCGTCTATGTCTGAGGGTGTTTGGTCTGAAGGGATTCCTCATTACTGCTGCAATTGCGGCCTGTATTGGCTGGTCAATAGTGCTTACACATAGATGAATAATGTAGAGCAGTGTGTGACTTTCCGTACTTAATACTGATCCCTATGTAAAAATAAGTGGTTTGGTACTACACACTTGTCAGAGGGCTCTATCTACTTGGTCAGAGTAAACGGATATGACTAGAGTAGGAGAAAAAGGGTTTAAAAAGGGTTTGCAACATTTTGCATTCATATGAACTTGTTTGATTTTTAGGGAGCACTTCAGCACCACAGAGGAGGGAGCTGTGGCGAACCAGGCGGGTTTTCTTCCTCACGCCGCAGGTCATGGTGAACGATTTGTCCCGTAACACGTGTCCTGCCACTCAGATCAAGTGCGTCGTTATTGATGAGGCTCACAAAGCGTCAGGAAATCATGCATATTGTCAGGTAGGCTTTTCAAGTCTGATTTGGATGTATATCTGTTAATTGGACTGTTTGGTCTTTTGCTCCCATCCATCCATCCATCCATCCATCTATATATTTGTCTATCCATCCATCCATCCATCCATCCATCCATCCATATATCTGTCTATCCATCCATCCATCTATATATCTGTCTATCCATCCATCCATCCATCTATATATCTGTTTATCCATCTATATGTCCATCCATCCATCCGTCTATCTATCCATCCATCCATATATCTGTTTATCCATCCATCCATCCATATATCTGTTTATCCATCCATCCATCCATCCATCCATATATTTGTCTATCCATCCATCCATCCATCCATCCATCCATCCATATATCTGTCTATCCATCCATCCATCTATATATCTGTCTATCCATCCATCCATCCATCTATATATCTGTTTATCCATCTATATGTCCATCCATCCATCCGTCTATCTATCCATCCATCCATATATCTGTTTATCCATCCATCCATCCATATATCTGTTTATCCATCCATCCATCCATCCATATATCTGTTTATCCATCCATCCGTCTATCTATCCATCCATCCATCCATATATCCATCCATCCATCCATCCATATATCTGTTTATCCATCCATCCATCCATATATCTGTTTATCCATCCATCCATCCATCCATCCATATATTTGTCTATCCATCCATCCATCCATCCATCCATATATCTGTCTATCCATCCATCCATCTATATATCTGTCTATCCATCCATCCATCCATCTATATATCTGTTTATCCATCTATATGTCCATCCATCCATCCGTCTATCTATCCATCCATCCATATATCTGTTTATCCATCCATCCATCCATCCATATATCTGTTTATCCATCCATCCGTCTATCTATCCATCCATCCATCCATCTATCCATCCATCCATCCATCTATATATCTGTTTATCCATCTATATGTCCATCCATCCATCCGTCTATCTATCCATCCATCCATATATCTGTTTATCCATCCATCCATCTATATATCTGTCTATCCATCCATCCATCCATCCATCCATCCATATATTTGTCTATCCATCCATCCATCCATCCATCCATCCATCCATATATCTGTCTATCCATCCATCCATCTATATATCTGTCTATCCATCCATCCATCCATCTATATATCTGTTTATCCATCTATATGTCCATCCATCCATCCGTCTATCTATCCATCCATCCATATATCTGTTTATCCATCCATCCATCCATATATCTGTTTATCCATCCATCCATCCATCCATATATCTGTTTATCCATCCATCCGTCTATCTATCCATCCATCCATCCATATATCCATCCATCCATCCATCTATATATCTGTCTATCCATCCATCCATCCATCCATATATCTGTTTATCCATCCATCCATCCATCCATATATCTGTTTATCCATCCATCCGTCTATCTATCCATCCATCCATCCATATATCCATCCATCCATCCATCTATATATCTGTCTATCCATCCATCCATCCATCCATATATCTGTTTATCCATCCATCCATCCATATATCTGTTTATCCATCCATCCATCCATCCATCCATATATCTGTTTATCCATCCATCCATCCATCTATATATCTGTCTATCCATCCATCCATCCATCCATATATCTGTTTATCCATCCATCCATCCATCCATCCATATATCTGTTTATCCATCCATCCATCCATCCATATATCTGTTTATCCATCCATCCGTCTATCTATCCATCCATCCATCCATCCATCTATATATCTGTTTATCCATCTATCCATCTATATGTCCATCCATCCATCCGTCTATCCATCTATCCATCCATCTATCCATCCATCCGTCCGTCCGTCCATCCATCCATCCATCCATCCATATGTCTATCTATCAATCCATCCCATGATACTGTCAACATACTGTGAACCCCCTGGTCTATGCCCTGCTTTGTTTATGTGTCTGCTGTGGTATCTTTCAGGTGGTTCGAGAACTCTGGAATCATACGAAGCAGTTCCGTGTCTTGGCTCTCAGCGCTACGCCTGGTGGAGACATGAAGGTTTGGATTTTTGATGTTCTTTACAGAGCAACATGTTTGTGCATTGTCATATATAGCATTGTCAATTAGCATATAGCATAATAGTATATTAGCATATATTAAAATTAGTACGTATTAAATGTAAGCCTGTCTTTAGTTTTGGGGGTCTAGCAGTATGGTACAGAACGAACACAACACAATTTGAAGTTAACGAGTATTCAGAACTATATGACCAAAAGTATATGGACACCTTTTTTAATGAGTCCAGGTGTTTCAACTACATTCATGGCTAACAGGTAAACACATGCAATTAAACAGAATTAAAATGAGGCAGTAGTTTAGGGAAGGTCCTTTCTTGCCCCACTGACAATTTTGTTTTAAGAGGAACTCTAGTGGTTCTAGTAAACTCCACCTTTTTTAGGATGAATACGGCAGTGCCTGACCCCACAACTGCTTTTTTGACCGAACGGCGTTTAAAGCCCATGACTGTGTGAAGCTTGCTTGGCTGTAAACAATGTCCCTTACATTCCAGTATCTTCTACTTAGACTCCGGGTTCAAATCACACCATCCAGACCTACCTTCCTAATTTCCAATCAGTAAAAAGTGACTGTTTGGATTTTCTTCCTGACCTTGCGAAGTGACCACTGTTCCATGAGCTGACTCTTAGAATGCAATTCATCCAAGTACATGAAGCACTAGCCACTGCCAAGGTCAGGAACAAAACCCCTCAAATGTTTGAGTCTGTGTTTGTGGTCTCACCTCTTGTTTCTCTGCGTACAGGCCGTCCAGCAGGTCATCTCCAACCTGCTGATCTCTCACATAGAGCTGCGCTCAGAGGAGAGTCCAGATGTTCAGGCTCACACACATCAGCGCAGCTTGGAGAAGATTGTCGTTCCTTTGGGAGAGTCGCTCACCGGATACCAGTCTCGTTACTCACAGGTAGGACGATGCACTTTTTCTTGTGGCTGTTTCGTGCGGCTGTTTCGTGCGTTCTCTACGATTTTATATGTGACTTGTGTATGCTCTATTATAGAGGCAACTTGTGTACGCTCTATTATAGA
Organism: Trichomycterus rosablanca; assembly: GCF_030014385.1. Lineage (NCBI taxonomy): Eukaryota > Metazoa > Chordata > Actinopteri > Siluriformes > Trichomycteridae > Trichomycterus > Trichomycterus rosablanca. The sequence continues at coordinate 4,128,198 of NC_086000.1, read as the reverse complement.
GGAAACTTGTGTACGCTCTATTATAGAGGCAACTTGTGTATGCTCTATTATAGAGGCAACTTGTGTACGCTCTATTATAGAGGCAACTTGTGTACGCTCTATTATAGAGGCGACTTGTGTATGTTCTATTATAGAGGCAACTTGTGTACGCTCTATTATAGAGGAAACTTGTGTACGCTCTATTATAGAGGCAACTTGTGTATGCTCTATTATAGAGGCAACTTGTGTACGCTCTATTATAGAGGCAACTTGTGTACGCTCTATTATAGAGGAAACTTGTGTACGCTCTATTATAGAGGCAACTTGTGTATGCTCTATTATAGAGGCAACTTGTGTACGCTCTATTATAGAGGCAACTTGTGTACGCTCTATTATAGAGGCAACTTGTGTACGCTCTATTATAGAGGAAACTTGTGTACGCTCTATTATAGAGGCAACTTGTGTACGCTCTATTATAGAGGCAACTTGTGTACGCTCTATTATAGAGGAAACTTGTGTACGCTCTATTATAGAGGCAACTTGTGTACGCTCTATTATAGAGGCAACTTGTGTACGCTCTATTATAGAGGCGACTTGTGTATGTTCTATTATAGAGGCAACTTGTGTATGCTCTATTATAGAGGCAACTTGTGTACGCTCTATTATAGAGGCAACTTGTGTACGCTCTATTATAGAGGAAACTTGTGTACGCTCTATTATAGAGGCAACTTGTGTATGCTCTATTATAGAGGCAACTTGTGTACGCTCTATTATAGAGGCAACTTGTGTACGCTCTATTATAGAGGCGACTTGTGTATGTTCTATTATAGAGGCAACTTGTGTACGCTCTATTATAGAGGAAACTTGTGTACGCTCTATTATAGAGGCAACTTGTGTATGCTCTATTATAGAGGAAACTTGTGTACGCTCTATTATAGAGGAAACTTGTGTACGCTCTATTATAGAGGCAACTTGTGTACGCTCTATTATAGAGGCAACTTGTGTACGCTCTATTATAGAGGCAACTTGTGTACGCTCTATTATAGAGGCAACTTGTGTATGCTCTTATAGAGGCAACTTGTGTACGCTCTATTAGAGAGGCAACTTGTGTATGCTCTATTATAGAGGCAACTTGTGTACGCTCTATTATAGAGGCAACTTGTGTACGCTCTATTATAGAGGCAACTTGTGTACGCTCTATTATAGAGGAAACTTGTGTACGCTCTATTATAGAGGCAACTTGTGTATGCTCTTATAGAGGCAACTTGTGTACGCTCTATTAGAGAGGCAACTTGTGTACGCTCTATTATAGAGGCAACTTGTGTACGCTCTATTAGAGAGGCGACTTGTGTACGCTCTATTAGAGAGGCGACTTGTGTACGCTCTATTAGAGAGGCGACTTGTGTACGCTCTATTAGAGAGGCGACTTGTGTACGCTCTATTAGAGAGGCGACTTGTGTACGCTCTATTAGAGAGGCGACTTGTGTACGCTCTATTAGAGAGGCGACTTGTGTACGCTCTATTAGAGGGGCGACTTGTGTACGCTCTAATAGAGGGGCGACTTGTGTACGCTCTAATAGAGGGGCGACTTGTGTACGCTCTATTAGAGGGGCGACTTGTGTACGCTCTATTAGAGAGGCAACTCGTGTACGCTCTATTAGAGAGGCAACTCGTGTACGCTCTATTAGAGAGGCAACTCGTGTACGCTCTATTAGAGAGGCAACTCGTGTACGCTCTATTAGAGAGGCAACTCGTGTACGCTCTATTAGAGAGGCAACTCGTGTACGCTCTATTAGAGAGGCAACTCGTGTACGCTCTATTAGAGAGGCAACTCGTGTACGCTCTATTAGAGAGGCAACTCGTGTATGCTCTATGATAGAGGCAACTTGTGTATGCTCTATGATAGCGGCGATTGGTGTATGCTCTATTATAGAGGCGACTTGTATGGTCTATGACAGCGTTGATTAGTCTATGCCCTATTATAGCAGCGACCAGTGTATGCTCTATGATAGCGGTGATTTGTGTATGCTCTATTATAGAGGCAACTTGTGTACGTTCCATGATTGTAGTGTCGTGACTTGGTGTATTTAAACTCACATGTGCACACATCACCATACAAACACCAAACAGCAGAATAGCAAGATTAGGTGATAACATTTGGTATCATTTTATTGACGTTTTTCCTTTAAGACAAACATGAACACAGTCACTAATGCACAGTGGTTCTCTTTGCGGTTCACAGCTTTATTCGGCACATTATATGGCACAGTTTTCCAAACAGCTTATAAAACCAAGACGGGTTGTTTTTAATGGCAGGAGACTAAAACATTACGGTGTTGATGTAGTGCAGAAATACGAGTCCTTTTATTCGTTTGTACTGGTGCCTATGTGTATATTGGAATGAACATTCATCATACTGGTGTGTATGGCTTTGTACGGTTTCGGAATATGTAGTAGTGCCTGTTAACATGGTCCCTACTTAATGTAGGAGGACTAATGGAGGACTAATACACAGTGTGTTTGATTGTCAGACAGCAGAGATTTTTGGCCTTTCAACCCCCCTTGAACCCGGTGGGTCCTGGGCCGTGCCCATAGAGGCTTAGCACAAAAGCGAACAACTTGTGGCTTTAACAACAGTGAGCCAAATCTTTAATTACAAAACCTTTAAAAATACAGATATGGCGTTTGTTATTATTTTTCTCTGCAACCCATTTTTTCGTCTTTGAAAAACTCTGTTCTATATACAAACATGATTGTCTCTGCCTGGGCTGGATTGGCGTCCTGTCTGGGGCGATTCCAGGGAAACCGGACCCACCAAGACCCTGACAAACACCAAGGCAGCTAGAACATTAATACAAAGTGCCTTATCTCTAGATTTAATACTAGTAAGAGTAATAAAATAGTGGCATATTAGGAATCTAATCCCATAGAAACAGTTTCTAACTAATCCTCCGTGTTCTGTACATACACGACACTCAAATACAGCAAGATGTCCGAAAGCTTTGGTTTTACCATGTCGTAGTGTGTGCATATTTAAACGGACACTACACTCTGTCATATTTTGAGATTCTATGGCTCACATTTTGACAAGAAGCCAAAAAAAAAAATAGATGGCCTCCTGAGTATTACTTTAATTTAAGTGACTTAAATGAGTTCGGTTGAGGTGCAGGTCAGACTTTTTGACAGCTTTAAAGCACCAATTGCAATTTTGGGTAGGTTTTTTCTAGCCCAGTGATCAGAAATATGGCAAAGGTCCAAGGGTCAAGGTGGACATGTCTTATACCAGCCTACTTGTCCACAAGTGATTTAGGTAGCCCGTTTAATACTCGATTTTCCAAAACACATACACATAACCCATAAACCCTACATAGATAATCCTGACGCATGTGAGAACCTATTTTTAGCCACGAGGTACTGAGTTGTTCTCGAACGCCACAGCCGGAACAGCTCAACACAACCCTAGTTCAGACGTCGTCCAGTCCTATTAAAGCCCCGTTTGTACTTCTATACGAGTGTATGTGACTGGTCATTAGGTGCCCGGCCCTACGCGGTGTCAATGGAGGATAGCTTCTCGTTGTGGAGCAATCGAGAGGTGGCACACCACTGTCTTTGTTGGGAGACGTTGTGTTCATTCCAAACCGAAAGGGCGTGCCCCTGTATCTATCCGCATCTACTATCATTACCCACATGTAAAACAATCCACTGTGGAACATTTCAACAGTCTTTGCCTCAGGGTATGTCTGGGTTGGCAAATAGGATTTGATCACTTGTTGTTTACACTGTGGATGTAGCATAAGAAACACCCAACTAGCCACACCCACTATATAATATAATATATATATAGTTTTCAGCCACACCCAACATGTTGCCTGTCAGTAACACTCATGAACTCCACCCTGGTTAGTGTTCTTCCTCTCAGTCCCCAGTCTCTCGACTAGTAAATCACAGGGTTGCCAGTTCATCGCCAAGTTGCCACTATTTGGCCTCTGAGCAAGACCCTTAACCCTGACTTACTTGAATTGTGTTTGGTCACTTGTTATTTACACCCTGGACATCTGGACACTTTGGATGTAGCATAAGACAAAAAACCCTATATATATATATACACACACACACACACATATATCAAATATATACATATATAAACACCATATACAGTGTATCACAAAAGTGAGTACACCCCTCACATTTCTGCAGATATTTAAGTATATCTTTTCATGGGACAACACTGACAAAATGACACTTTGACACAATGAAAAGTAGTCTGTGTGCAGCTTATATAACAGTGTAAATTTATTCTTCCCTCAAAATAACTCAATATACAGCCATTAATGTCTAAACCACCGGCAACAAAAGTGAGTACACCCCTAAGAGACTACACCCCTAAATGTCCAAATTGAGCACTGCTTGTCATTTTCCCTCCAAAATGTCATGTGATTTGTTAGTGTTACTAGGTCTCAGGTGTGCATAGGGAGCAGGTGTGTTCAATTTAGTAGTACAGCTCTCAAACTCTCTCATACTGGTCACTGAAAGTTCCAACATGGCACCTCATGGCAAAGAACTCTCTGAGGATCTTAAAAGACGAATTGTTGCGCTACATGAAGATGGCCAAGGCTACAAGAAGATTGCCAACACCCTGAAACTGAGCTGTAGCACAGTGGCCAAGATCATCCAGCGTTTTAAAAGAGCAGGGTCCACTCAGAAAAGACCTCGCGTTGGTCGTCCAAAGAAGCTGAGTGCACGTGCTCAGCGTCACATCCAACTGCTGTCTTTGAAAGATAGGCGCAGGAGTGCTGTCAGCATTGCTGCAGAGATTGAAAAGGTGGGGGGTCAGCCTGTCAGTGCTCAGACCATACGCCGCACACTACATCAAATTGGTCTGCATGGCTGTCACCCCAGAAGGAAGCCTCTTCTGAAGTCTCTACACAAGAAAGCCCGCAAACAGTTTGCTGAAGACATGTCAACAAAGGACATGGATTACTGGAACCATGTCCTATGGTCTGATGAGACCAAGATTAATTTGTTTGGTTCAGATGGTCTCAAGCATGTGTGGCGGCAATCAGGTGAGGAGTACAAAGATAAGTGTGTCATGCCTACAGTCAAGCATGGTGATGGGAATGCCATGGTCTGGGGCTGCATGAGTGCAGCAGGTGTTGGGGAGTTACATTTCATTGAGGGACACATGAACTCCAATATGTACTGTGAAATACTGAAGCAGAGCATGATCCCCTCCCTCCGGAAACTGGGTCGCAGGGCAGTGTTCCAGCATGATAATGACCCCAAACACACCTCTAAGACGACCACTGCTTTATTGAAGAGGCTGAGGGTAAAGGTGATGGACTGGCCAAGCATGTCTCCAGACCTAAACCCAATAGAACATCTTTGGGGCATCCTCAAACGGAAGGTGGAGGAGCGCAAAGTCTCGAATATCCGCCAGCTCCGTGATGTCGTCATGGAGGAGTGGAAAAGCATTTCAGTGGCAACCTGTGAAGCTCTGGTAAACTCCATGCCCAGGAGAGTTAAGGCAGTTCTGGGAAATAATGGTGGCCACACAAAATATTGACACTTCAGGAACTTTCACTAAGGGGTGTACTCACTTTTGTTGTCGGTGGTTTAGACATTAATGGCTGTATATTGAGTTATTTTGAGGGAAGAATAAATTTACACTGTTATATAAGCTGCACACAGACTACTTTTCATTGTGTCAAAGTGTCATTTTGTCAGTGTTGTCCCATGAAAAGATATACTTAAATATCTGCAGAAATGTGAGGGGTGTACTCACTTTTGTGATACACTGTATATATATATATGTATATATACTGATAGATTTCAGCCATACCCAACATGTTAACAGTAACATGAATTCGACACACAGTTTTAAAACCCTGGTTAGTGTACTTACTCTCAGTCCCCAGTCAGAGTTATCTTAACTAGTAATCAGAGGGTTGCCAGTTCAAGTCCCCCACCATGGCCACTATTGGACTACTAGACCCTTAACTCTCACTTGCTTGAATTGTATTTGGTCACATTTGTTATTTACACTCTGGACATCTGGACACTTTGGATGTAGCTTACTGATTATATATATATACTCTATGCACAGTGTTAAAACTTCAGTCCTTTCAGAGTTTACTTAACTAGTAATCCCAAGGTTGCTAATTCAAGTCCCACTATTGCCAAGCTGTGGGGCCCCTAAGCAAGACCCTTAACCCTTAATTGCTTCATTTGTATTCAGTGATAATCGTATGGATAAAATCATCTGCTAAGTGCCATAAATGTGAATGTAGGTATGAATGAAGGTAAAATAATGTGCATGGTTAGTTAAAGTCTAATAAAGGTGATTCGTTGAGGTTCAGGCAGGGCGTGAACCAGGAAAGCCCTCACGGCCTCTCGATAAACCACATCTCGTTATTCCGGAGCGCGGCTGCAGGGTTGCTGTATCCAGCCATGATGAAGGAATCGCTCACGTACAGGCCGGGAGAATCCAGCAGCTCTGCCAGGGTGTTGATCTGACTGATGAGCGTGGTCTCGTTCGTAGTGCCCGTAAATGCCCTGCAATGTGGAAAATGCATTAAAGATTTAGGACGGAATGTTCAGGCAAAATTTTGACCTACAAATATACAGTACACAGAGTCCACACATTAGCGCCACCTGCCAGAACGCCAACTGAAGGAGTCCTGAGGTGTCTGGTATCGTCTTTAGATCATGACTAATGATTAGACATATTCCAGTAGGATTTTCTGGTACAGAGTAAAATAAAGTAGAATTTACTTCGGTAGAATTTTAGCTGCTTTACACTTTGACATCTTGGACATTTTGACTAACCAATTACTAACTGAATTGCCGTAGGATTGACTATACAAGACCGTAAGTGAATCGTAACGGTGTAAATGAAGAACTTCATTAGTTGACCTGCTGTAGACCGTGGTGGCCGGCCACACTTCAGTCGTTATGCCGGGATCGTGGGGTGTTGGAGGCTGAGCCTGGTGGTTCGAGGGCAGGAAATACGCGACGGTGACCACTCTTGACAGGCCGGTGTTCGTCCCCTCTGGTCGCACCACGGTCAGGATAGGTATGGTCATGCCCAGATAACTGCCTGTAATCCAAGAGACAGGATAGAAATCCAGCTGTTAATTTCTACTCGAGGTGGCGGCATGAGTGGTGGAGGAAATCGGAGAGTACACTGTGGTCCTCTGGACGTGCTTAGAGAAGACTTAGAGTCCTCCACTGGCAATGGCTTCACACGTGTCTGAGGAAGCATGTGCCAGCCTGAAGACCTCCTAGTCCAGAGTAGGTGTGGTGCAGCAAACAGGGTTGCCAGATTGGACACAGGAATTAAGAGCGATTCCTGATGGAAAAATATATAGCCACCGACCTAAAGAATTCTGCTGGCAGATGTACTTCATGATCTTCATAAAGCCGTAGCAGAAGCTCTGTTCGTACGTTTCCTCCTCCACTGTGATGCAGGCCCAGTGTGCCTTGTCGTAACGCCGCTTCTCATAAAGTACGTCCCCGCACTGCAAAACATCAAAGAAAATAGGTGTTTGAATATTAAGACTGATGGATTGATACCACACGACAGCATGTCATGTTCATTCATGGTCTGGTCTGGTTTACTGGAAACGCACACAAAACTAAACACTGTCGTTTTCTGATTTAAGTAAATGCTTGTGTTCTCGGATTGTTTAAAAAAAACGTTAGCCGACATAGACGTACCTTCTCCTTGCGCGTGATGAGCGTGAAGGGAACCGTTTCCCGCTGGTGTGTGCCGTTATTATTGGTGGTTAGTTGTTGAATGGGTTCTGCCATATCTGGAAAGACAACAGAAGCGTTCAGGTCTTCTAGTCGCACCCATCGCTGACAAGCAAGTACATTAAATAAATGATAAACATTGAGCCAACAGTTTGGGAATAACCCCACTGAACTAAATACCTCAGGGATAAAACAGAGAATCAGCCTCTCTGTCCAATATCGGCGTCTAACCTCTCGTGTACAGTTATCCCATTAAGCAGACGCTTTTATCAAAAGTGAGTTATAATTAGGACTGAAAACAGCTAGCAATTGAGGGTTAAGGGCCTTGCTCAGGGGCCACACATTGGCAACTTAGCAGTGGTTGGGCTTGAACCACCTGCCTTCTGATTACTACTCCAATACTTTAACCGCTGAGCTACCATTGTCCCCACGCAGATGCTGTTTTGATGAAATATAAAATAGGCACAAATTGCCACAGACATACTCCAAAAGCTCATGATTAACAAAAGCTGTTCAGCATTGATACAACGGCGCTCGGGTGGTGCAGCGGCCTGCTGAGCTCGAATCTCAGCTTTGGTGGCCTAGCGCATTTCATCAGCTCCACTTACCATATAGAAGCACTTTGTTGTTCTACTGTACAATTACTGACTGTAGTCTGAACATCTGTTTCTCTGCATGCTTTGTTAGTCTCCTTTTATGCTGTTCTTCAATGATCAGGACCCCCACAGAGCAGGTATTATTTAGGTGGTGGATTTCAAATACCGTGTCCACTCACGGTCCACTCTATTAGACACTCCTACCTAGTTGGTCCACCTTGTAGATGTAAAGTCGGAGACGATCGCTCATCTATTTCTGCTGTTTGAGTTGGTCATCTTCTAGACCTTCATCAGTGTTCACAGGACGCTGCCCACGGGGCGCTGTTGGCTGGATGTTTTTTAGGTTGGTGGACGTTTCTTAGTCCAGCAGTGACAGTGAGGTGTTTAGAAACTCCAGCAGCACTGCTGTGTCTGATCCGCTCATACCAGCACAACACACACTAACACACCACCACCATGTCAGTGTCACTGCAGTGCTGAGAATGATCCACCACCTAAATAATACCTGCTCTGTGGTGGTCCTGTGGGGGTCCTGACCATTAAAGAACAGCATGAAAGGGGGTAACAAAGCATGCAGAGAAACAGATGGACTACAGTCAGTAATTGTAGAACTACAAAGTGCTTCTATATGGTAAGTGGAGCTGATCAAATGGACAGTGAGTGTAGAAACAAGGAGGTGGTTTTAATGTTTGTAGGGTCCTTGTGGACTGTGGCTGGAAGTCACGTGGTTCAAACCGTAAACAAAACAGCCGTGTCAGTTTTTAATTATTTATTTCAATCGTGTGAACTGGTGCGTCAACGTGACAAGTTGGGCTACCAGTCTGGCCACCAGTTGGCACGAACTGTTCCCTGTGGGACTACTTTTTCGCAACCTAATCCGCTTGACATGTAAGCGGCTTGATCTGCCTAAAAGTAGGTCAGATCAGTTCTGCTCTGATAAACTCACGGCTGATCAAATTTGCGCATAATTTGTCTGTCCACCCACCTCTGGGCACTTCGACCCGATGTCCTCTGGCTACGTCCTGCCAGTAACGTAACAATCTCTCCTGCTCATCATCGTCCGTCATGTCCGTCTCCTCTAGGCTGCCTGCTTCCGAGTCTGACCGCTGGTTCTCCGCGAACGAGTCGAGATCTTCCAGCGTGATTAATCCGTGCTCGGGTCCGGATCCTTGCGTATCTCCCGCGCCGCCACCACCTCCTCCGTTCATCTGACAACCACCTGCATCCATAATGCACTTATAGCATAAAATGTCCAGTCTGACTGAATTGAACCACGTTTCGAACCCTTGTTAACAGTTAAATCCCGTTTCTCCTGTCAAAACAATCCTAAAAGAAACCACAACACACAGCACAGTTCAACTCCGAACACGTTCAGTGCTACAGTGCTGGTTTTTGTTTATAAAAAGCACACCACCACGTGACCTTATACAAGCCCCGCCTCCTCACTGTGAGGGTATAAAAGGCCTCAGCGGAGCGGCATTCTTTCACTTTCACAACCACCGCTTTCTACAACCCCTGGCAAAAATTATGGAATCACCACTCTTGGAAGATGTTCTGTCAATTGTTTAATTTTGTAGAAAAATAAATAAATCACAGACATGCCACAAAACTATCATTTTTCAAAATGTCAACCTTCTGGCATTAAGAAACAATAAAAAAAAAGAAACAAATATAATAGTTGTGGTCAGTCACAATTGCTTTTTTTAGATCAAGTAGAGGAAAAAAATATGGAATCACTGAAATCTGAGGAAAAAATTATGGAATCACTCTGTAATTTGCAGTTTAAAAACAAAACATCTGCAGCAGATTAGATTTGCTAATTATTCTTCAGTTTAAAAAGAGTGCTTACACCTCGGAGAGCTGTTGCACAAAGCAGATTGTCATGAATCATGGTTCCAACACAAGATATGTCAGTTCAAACTTGATCTGGACCAAGTACAAACAAAATGGGAAGGTTGTAAAAGGGAAGCATACTGGTAGACCAAGTAAGACATCAAAGCATCAAGATAGAAAACAAAGCAATATGTCTTGAAAACAGAAAATGCACAACAAAACAAATGAGAAACAAGTGGCCGGAAAGTGGAGTCAATGTCTGTGACTGAACTGTAAGAAATCACCTAAAAGAAATGGGATTTACATACAGAAAAGCCAAACAAAAGCCACCATTAACACCTAAAAAGAAAAGAACAAGGTTAAAGTAGGCTAAAGAAAAGCAATCGTGGACTGTGGGTGACTGGATATAAGTGATCTTCAGTGATGAATCGCGAATCTGCATTGGGCAAGGTGATGATGCTGGAACTTTTGTTTGGTGTCTGTCCAATGAAATTTATGAAGATAACTGCCTAAAGAAAACATGTTAATTTCCACAGTTGTTGATGATATGGGCCTGCATGTCGGGTAAAGGCACAGGGGAGATGGTCTTCAATAAATGCCAAAGTCCACATTGAAATTTTGGACGCTTTTCTTATTCCATCAGTTGAAAGGATGTTTGGTGATGATGACTTCATTTTTCAAGATGATAATGCATCTTGCCATAGGGCAAAGGACGTGAAAACTTTCCTTCAAGAAAACATATAATGTCAATGGCATGGCCTGCAAATAGTCCGGATCTCAATCCATTTGAAAATCTCTGGTGGAAATTGAAGAAAATGGTCAATGACAAGGTTCCAACCTGCAAAGCTGATCTGGCAACAGCAAGAGACAGTTGAAGGCAGATTGATGAAGAATACTGTTTGTCATTAGTTAACTCCATGCCTCAGAGAGTTTAAACCATTATAAAAGCCAGAGGTGGTGCAACAAAGTAATAATGGTGCAGTGTTTTCTAATGATTCCATAATTTTTTCCTCAGATTTGAGTGATTCCATATTTTTTTCCTCTACTTGATCTAAAAAAAAGCAATTGTGACTGACCACAACTATTATATTTGTTTCTTTTTTTATTGTTTCTTAATGCCAGAGGGTTGACAGTTTGAGAAATGATAGTTTTGTGGCATGTCTGTGATTTATTTTTTTTCTACAAAATTAAACAATTGAAAGAACATCTTCCAAGAGTGGTGATTCCATAATTTTTGCCAGGGGTTGTATACACACTGTCCATTTTATCAGCTCCATTTACCATATAGAAGCACTTTGTAGTTCTACAATTACTGACTGTAGTCCATCTGTTTCTCAACATACTTTTTTAGCCCCCTTTCACCCTGTTCTTCAGTGATCAGGACCACCACAGAGCAGGTATTATTTAGGTGGTGGATCATTCTCAGCACTGCAGTGACAATGACATGGTGCTGGTGTGTTAGTGTGTGTTGTGCTGGTATGAGTAGATCAGACACAGCAGCCCTGCTGGAGTTTTTAAACACTTCACTGTCACTGCTGGACTAAGAAAAGTCCACCAACCTAAAAAACATCCAGCCAACAGCGCCCTGTGGGCAGCGTCCTGTGACCACTGATGGTCTAGAAGATGACCGACTCAAACAGCAGCATCTTTACATAAGTAATGGCTATGTAATCCGCATTATAGAGCTGAATGGCTGAATCGCACACAAGCGTCCCTTCTGCACAACATCTATTATCTCTAAAACTAGGACACACACACTCACAGCTATTTCCTGTTCTGTTGTCACAGCCTTTGTGATGGATGTAACCTGACGGCCTCTTCTCTTTATTCCGAACAGGTTCTGGAGAGGTTCACAGCCCGTCTGACTCAGGTGAGGGTGCTTCAGCATCGAGACCTTCGCTCCCTCACAAAGTACCAGCTGATTCTGGCTCGGGATCAGTTCCGACGCAACCCTCCACCTCACGTCAAGGTACGGATTGCTATGCCAGTTTGTCTGCACATATTATACACTACTGTAGGGCAGTTGTAGCTTAGTGGTTAAGGTACTGGACTAGTAACCGAAAGGTCGCTGGTTCAAGCCCCATCACTGCCAGGTTGCCACTGTTGGGTTCTTGAGCAAGGCCTTAACCCTCAATTAGACAGGGTACTGTCACTGTACTATAAGTCGTGGGTGCCATTGGTGGTGTCTAAGGCAGGGAACACTTGGGGCGTGGCATGTTCCTTTCGTGAGAGTCTGCTGCTGGCTGGTGAAAAGAACACGCGCTAGTCTGAGGTCCTCCTCAGCCAGCATGGAGGTTTGACAATCCAGTGATGGAAAATTGGGTGACCCTAAAGGTTCTACAAAAACACTATGCCTTGGTACACATGGTGTCTAACTATATCAGCCTAAAGCTGGTCACATAGCCATTTTTAAGCCTTTAGGACTCCACCGAACCACAGCGAGAGCCATTATACATTACAGCCAGATATTTAATTCTGATCAAGTTGTGATGCTTAGCTGGGAGGACATTATGGAATGTGATCTTGTGATTGATGATGATGGTGATGATGATTTTGGTTCGGGACAGGGGGCGCAGCAGGGTGCGCTGGAGGGGGATTTCGCTCTCTGTATAAGTCTGTGTCACGGCTTTGAGCTCCTGCAGCAGATGGGCCTACGATCGCTGTTCTTCTTCGCTCAGAACATCATGTCGGGCACTAAAGGTACGTCAGGAGATTGAACAGCCTTTGTTTTATAAATGCAACACATTGTCAAAAGTATGTGGACAGCCCTTTTAATTATTTACAGTTACAGTGGGAGCTTTTAGCAGACGCCTTTAATCCAGAGCGACTTACAATTATGACCGAATACAATTCAAGTGGAAGCTTATTGGCATTTGGGCTTGAACTTGCGACCTTCTGATTACTAATCCAGTACCCTAAGCTCTGAGCCACCACAGCCCTTCTAATCATTGGCTGTTCTGTTTGTTACACCTATAGCTAACAGGTATATAGAGTGTTCTTAATCCAGAGGTTAATGTTCTCCACTGTTAATCTGGACTTGCTCATTGAAGATCGGCCCCTGAGCAAGGCCCTCAAGGTATCAACTGCTTGCTTTGTATTTGGCTGTAAGTCAATTTAGATCTGAGTGTCTTCTAAATGCCTTAACTGTTAATGTTAAAGTTAATAATACTGTAATATTAATATCATGCTTCCAACTTCATGGCAACAGTATGGAGAAGGTCCTGTCCTGTTCCAGCGTGTCTGTACTCCACTGTTGGCATAGTTTGGTGTAAAGATTAAGTGGAACCGATTAAAGCCCCGACGTCAACCCCAGCTTTATATGCTTTCGGGATGAATTGGAACATTGGAAATGCTTCCTCAGACGAACTACTCCAACGTTCCTCCAAAAGTGGAGCCCAAGGTTTTAGAATGACATTTGAATAACAAGCTTATGTAGTGTAAATCTAGTCTGTCTTCATTCTGAATGAATTTCAGTGCTGGAAATAGTTACTGGATCTATCTTTGTGCTCTCTTAGAGTACTCACGAGCCAGAAACGAGCTGCAGCGCTGTCCAGTCTTTATGGACCTATACAAGGCAATGGAGACCATGTTCCTCACCTCTACCAAGGGTAAGTGATTCTGCTTAGTACAACAAATTAAGTCTCGTCTATCTTCTTTTCTATCCTAATAGATGGTTGTAACCAATTCCCTTATTACCCTGGCAACTTTAAGGTTGTATCCATCTATCTATACATCTATTTCCTCGGCTGCTCCCGTTAGGGGTCGTCGGCGGATCGTGGTCCGCATTATTGATTTGGCACAGTTTATACACCGGATGCCCTTCCTGACACGACCCTCCCTGTTCATCCGGGCTCGGGACCGGCACTACAATGCACTGGTTTATGCATCCTAGTGGCCGGGTACCTATAGGACGATTCAGTGTCTCCAATTAGTCTGGCTGCATGTTTTTGGACTGTGGGAGGAAACCGGAGCACCCGGAGGAAACCCACACAGACAGGACCCGGACCGCCCCACCTGGGGACCGAACCCAGGACCTTCTTTCTGTGAGGTGACAGTGCTACCCAGTTAGCCACCATGCTGCCCTAAGGTTGTATCCATGACAACCTTAAATTCTACGACCGACCACCTTAAAAAGTCTAAGACCAAATATCTGATGATCTGATTCCACTTTCAGGACCCGAGGAGCCGTATTTTTACAGCCACCCAAAACTGGAGAAGCTGGACCAGGTGGTGCTGCAGCACTTCCGCACGTGGGCCGACAGCGCAGGTACTGCAGGTCTGTTCTCTCTCGTTTCAAGACCCAAACCCTCCCCAGTGCGTCCCTGGTGAATATAGTCGTGAACCATTTTTGTTTCTGATCTGTTCGCTCTAGGCGGTTCTGCAGACCCCGACGACACGCTAAAAGGAGGAAGTACACGAGTGATGATTTTCTCGTCTTTCCGCGAGAGCGTTCAGGAAATCGCCGAGATGCTGAACCGCCACCAGCCTCTGGTCAGGGTCATGACCTTCATGGGTCAGGCGTCGGCCGGAAAAGGGGTGCGAGGCTTCACCCAGAAGGAACAGCTGGAGGTAGAAACGCCATGTACACGCACCCGGTTAAAGCACTGTCGCCTCACAGCGAGGAGGTCCTGGGTTCGATTCCCAGGTGGAGCGGTCCGGGTCCTTTCTGTGTGGAGTTTGCATGTTCTCCCCGTGTCTGTGTGGGTTTCCTCCCACAGTACAAAGACGTGCAAGTGGATGAATTGGAGATGCAAAATGGTCCATGACTGTGTGGTAGGTAGCTCAGCGGTTTAGGTACTGGACTAGTAACGAGAAGGTTGCCGGTTCAAGCCCCACCCCCGCCAAGCTGCCACTTTACATTTTTGTCATTTAGCAGACACTTTTACCCAAAGTGACTTACAGTACGGTGACAGTATACAGTCTAAGCAATTGAGGGTTAAGGGCCTTGCTCAGGGGCCCAACAGTGGCAACCTGGCAGTGGTGGGGCTCGAACCAGCAACCTTCTGATTACTAGTCCGGTACCTTAACTGCTAGGCTACACTTAACCCTTAATTGCTCAAAAATTCAAATGCTGCAGACGTATGGTTGATTGTTTCAGCCACGCCCGTTTCTAACAGTTACATAATTCGAATTATATAAACACAGCTTATAGGTATGTCCCGAACATTTGGGACAGGGCTTTCCTGTTCCAGCGTCCAATCATATGAGCTGCCGTCCTTATATGTACGTTGCATGGCAGCTAACTGCACGTACTCTTGTTTGTGCGTGCACGCTCGTAGGTGGTGCGGAGGTTCCGAGAGGGCGGTTTCAACACCCTGGTGTCCACGTGCGTGGGCGAGGAGGGCCTCGACATCGGCGACGTGGATCTGATCGTGTGCTTCGACGCCCAGAAAAGTCCCATCCGCCTGGTGCAGAGAATGGGCCGGACCGGGCGCCACAGGCAGGGAAGGATAGTGGTCATACTGGCTGAGGGACGCGAGGAGCGGGTGAGTCCCAACCAACCAACCAACCAGCCAACCAACCAACCAGCGCTGATTCTCATTTGTCAGTGTATGTCTAAGTCCCGGGGATTGTGTATCACAGTGGCAGCAGAAAGAGACCCAGGGTCTGTCCGAAAACCTAGTGAGCTGCCTACTGCCTATCTAGGCAGCTGCCTAAGTAGAGAGTAGAGTAGAGTAGAGATTCTAATAGGTGGCTCGGTGGGTAACACTGTTGCCTCACAGCAAGAAGGTCCTGGGTTCCATTCCCAGGCTAAGCCGTCTGGATTTTTTTCTGTGTGGAGTTTGCATGTTCTCCCCGTGTCCGTGTGGGTTTCCTGTCATGAATGTAACCAAAACCGTTTCCTCCACAGACGTACAACCAGAGCCAGAGTAACAGGCGCAGCGTGAACAAAAGCATCACCGGAAACAAGCACAGCTTCACCATGTTCCCCCACAGTCCCCGCATGCTGCCCGCCGGTTTCACCCCCACTCTACACAGGATGCACATCACCTGCGGCCAGTTCGAGTCCAAGGGCTCCGGCAGACGGTCCGGCAGTGGCCGACAGTCTCTCGCCGCGAGGAGGGTCTCGCTTCTCAATCCTATGGACCAAGGTAATCACAGGGATAATCACACTGGGACGTCCAGCTGCTGGCCAATCAGATGCCTCAGAATCTCATGTCTATCTGCAAAGGGTCACAGCGGATCAGGGTCCGGATTCCACGGGGAAACATTGGGCGTAATCCATAGCCATGTCATGTCTGTGTAGACGCCCGACCGGCTGATAGCACCTCTCACCGCTTAGATTCGAACCCGATCCCAGCGCTGATGGGCTAGAGTAATAGACATTTATGGTTTAATTATTTCCCACCCCCTTTTTTTGCATCCTAATTTAGACACAATCAATTCCCCTGTGCACTCTTGCGACATCTGCTGGTCACGTGACCCTCACTCTGCATGTCATAGCTTATATCTTACATCAGCCAGTTCATACAGAGACACGACGCAGACACGACCAATTGTGTCTGCTGGGCGTCAAGCCGAGCCGGTAGCACAGCCACGGCTCGAACCCGAGACTTGTAAAACACAGTCCAGTCTATAAGACAACACTGTTTTAACAGTGGTAGTCTAGTGGGTAGAGCTTTAGGCTATCAATTGAAAGGTTAAGGGTTCAAATCCCAGCTCTGCCACGCAACCTGGGCCCTTGAGCACGGCTCCAGGAGCGCCATATATTGGCTGACCCTGCACTCTGACCACAGCTTCCTGTGCCTTTTTAAACATACCAAAGCCCACACAGACATGGTTTGACTTGTGGAGAAGCTCTGACCTCAACCCCACTAAACAGATCTGGGACGAATTGGAACACGGACTGATAACCAGTTCTTCTAGTCCAGCTGTCCAGCACGCTTACTGTCAGTTGTCCACATACTTTTGACCCTTCTGTGTAACTTCTACTACTAATGACCCGTCGTCCCGCCACTACAGCGGACGTTACGCAGGAGTGCGTGAAGGAAGACGGCTTTCTCAGCCCCGCCGAACACGCCGAATGGTCCTCCAGCATGAAGCTGGGCGAGAACGAACCTCATCCGGTGCTCAGACCTTCACATTTCCTGTCCCTCACATCAGAACCACAACCACAGGTACTTTTACTTACTCATTTATTATCTAGCCCAGTTAATCCACATTATTATGACCACCATGGCCGGTCGTCACTGGTATCTGGAGCCATGCTGCTGGAGGGGGTGTGGGGGAGGATCCACAGAGCGAACATGACCATCGAGGTGGTCCCACAGATGCTCAACTGGGTTCAAGTCTGGGGAATTAGGGGGCCAGGGTGGTACTCGGAAGTCTCGGTCATTCTCTTCCAACCAATGTGGGACATTTCTAGCCATGTGACGTGTCCCATCCGCCTGACAAAAGCAGAACATGCTAAACTCCATACAGGCTGTAACCAGAGACAAGGTTCAGACCCAGGTAACCAGGATCTGGTGCTTTGCCGGGCATGTCATGTCAGTTTGTTAATGCCACTGTACACATAGTGGGTGTCCACATACTTTTGGCTATAGTGTATTTGTCAAAAAAACTCATTCATCTGTGTCAGTGATGAGCCTCCAGCAAGTATTCATATATATGAAACCCCATCAAACCCTCATCCTCAGGCACCGTCAATTGTGCCTGCTGGATGCCCGACCAGGTTGATAGCTCGAGTGCATTAGACCACTGCGCCACGCGAGCACCCAGAGAGACTTGTGGATCATTTAGCGTTTCTCTTGTCATACAGAACGTGTCCGAGCGAGGCCCAGTAAGAGAACTTTCCCTCTGGGAATGGAGACACTGGCAGAATCGGCCTTTTCCGACGCACAGGGTGGATCACTCGGACCGCTGCCGCCACTTCACCGCCGTCATGGAACTCATCGACCAGATGAAACTGGAGCAGGAGGTAAGATCAAGGGAAGCACAGGGGGATCATGGTTGATCCTTATCGATCGTAACTCACTACACCGCTTGCCCCACCTCTGCTGTAACTAGGGAGTCTTGGGGAGGCACGCTATACTCTCCATGAATAATCCCCCACCCCCATCCTCAGGCACGAGCAGTTATGCTCGCTAGATGCCCGACCAGGTTGACAGCTTAAGTGCATTAGACCACTGCGCCACGCGAGCACCCAGAGGGGCGAAAATGCCCCACCATTGTGGATCAGTTAGTAGTTTTGATTTTGAGTATTAGGAAGGCCTAGCTCACAATCGACTTTCCAATTCATCCCCAAGGTGTTCATTGGGTCTTTATGGAGCTTGCATTGTGCTATACACCTGTATGCAATGAGTGTGGTAGCCTAGTGGTCAGAAGGCAGCTGGTTCAAGCCTCACCTCACCTAGAATTCTTAACGTATGGCAGGCAGTCCTTGTGACTGAAGCTCCTGCCACACATACTCTAATAATTGAACCCTCATTCGAACCATCAGTCAGGTTAATTAGGTTTTCATCATCCAACAGGGTCACTGCAGATACGACTCAGAGGTCATGCCATACCTAAAAAAAGAGGACGTTGTTGGTTGTGACAAGGACGGCAGATTGGCGAAACCAAGATGTGAAAAAAATCCAAAGAGATCCAAACCCAAATTCAACGCTCGAGACATCAGGACTTGCGCCCCAAAAGCTAACTTGAATCAAACGGACCAGTCGGCATCTTCTTCAAGGACACTGGTAGAAGACAAGGACTTTTCCGAGACCGTCCCCGATGTCATGATTATAGATGACGAGTTGTCCGAAGTACAACCTTCAAAGGAAGAAGCACAGATACGAAGTCCTATTAGAAATCTTGACGTGACCCTTGACGTGTGTCATGAACTTGAAGAAATGTTCTATTTACCCGAATGGGGGGTCCGTTCCAAACCGCACGCGTTCGTAAAATCAGATGCAAATCTGCAAACGATCCTACGCAACGTCAGACTTCTCTTGTCAAGATCTCCACCGAAGGACTTTGATCTGCATTGCTCGTTAAACATCAATCATTCTACTTACCTTGATGAGTCAAAGCAAGTCTGCAGAGCTCCAAGTGAAGAGGTCGATCAATATCAGGTCAATTTCAATCTAGAAGATGAAGATTCAGTCGATGGCGAGTCTTCGGACCCGAACGTAGAAGCAGTTCGTCCTAGATCAGCTGCTGGTCCAGAAGTTCCTCTGGTGCCTAGTGTTGCAAAAGCGTCTCCTGAGTCCCATCTGGAATCGCCTGATAGTCCAGAGGTTCTTCTGGATCGTAAAAGGATCAGAGGTCCTGCTGAGTTTCCAGGCAGTCCGAGAGTTCTTTTGGACCGTGCTATGGCTCTAGCCTCCCCCGAGTCACTCAGTATTCCAGAAGCTCTTCAGGATTCAAGATCTCCACCGAAGGACTTTGATCTTCATTGCTCGTTAAACATCAATCATTCTACTTACCTTGATGAGTCAAAGCAAGTCTGCAGAGCTGCAAGTGAAGAGGTCGATCAATATCAGGTCAATTTCAATCTAGAAGATGAAGATTCAGTCGATAGTGAGTCTTCGGACTCGAACACAGAAGCAGCTCGTCTTAGATCAGCTGCTGGCCTAGAAGTTCCTCTGGTGCGTAGTGGTGCAGAGGTTCTTCTGGAACGAAACTTGATCGGAGGTCCTCCAAGAGTTCCTTTAGACCGTTCCATTGAAGTAGCTTTCTCAGAGTCACCCGATATTCCAGAAGCTCCTCAGGATTCTAACAAGGCAAGAACGCTTGAAGTTTCGAGTCATAACAAATCACTGAATTTGGAGGTTCCCCAACCTGAAGGTGTTCCTCATAACATGGATTCTGCAGATCTAGCAGGAGCTGACAACAGTCCAAGCTGGGATGAGGTTTTTGAGGACCTTGATGAC
This sequence comes from Trichomycterus rosablanca, assembly GCF_030014385.1. NCBI lineage: Eukaryota > Metazoa > Chordata > Actinopteri > Siluriformes > Trichomycteridae > Trichomycterus > Trichomycterus rosablanca. Next base: position 4,108,181 of record NC_086000.1, on the reverse strand, counting down.
CCCCCAGTTCAAAAAGTTGCTCAACCTCCAGAGTCTAAACACCAGTTCACCACCTTAGATGAGAGTGTTGACTTGTTCGGTGATGACGAGGCTTTCCTTCAGATGTCTTTTCCAGACATCGTGACTCCAAAGAAAGGTACTGAAATGTCCATCAACCGACCACAAAGTCAGCTGAAAAAACGGCTCATACTTGCTCCACAAGACTCATCAAGTAGTTTTAAAGTTCCGGCGTCTCCCAAGACCTTAAAGACACCCGGCCCGGTACAGAAACCGGCACCTGAGCAGAATTCAGGCAGCTTTAATTACTCTCAGGACATCTTTTCTGTCAACTTTGACCTCGGTGTTTCTTTCGACTCGGATGAAGAGCGAACCGTAGATCAAGCTTCTGAAATGCCAGCTAAAACGATCCTGAACGAGTCTAGAGAATCTTCCAACAGCTTCACTCTCGGACACGCGTCAACCCCCAGAGTCTGTCGAGCTGACGGGAACCCGCTGCAGTCCCTGATGACCAGGACGAACCTCTCGCCCATAGTTAACCTAGGTCCGAAGGTCCGGAGTCTCCGAGCGCAGGCGCACGGGTCGACCGACAGATTGTGCCGGAGGTCCTTGATCGAGACGGGAAAGACCGTTAATGAAGATCCTCCAAGTGCAGGTCAGTCAAATTTTTGAAGTGAGATCTGAACATCTGGTCCCACTGTGGTTTACAAGATGTAACGTACAGCCTCCTTCGTGGACGAGCTTATTTTGTGTAGTAATTTGTTTCTTATTTGGGGTTTTTGTTCTGTCCAGTAAACTTGAACAGCGACAGTGACGACGAACCGGTCGCCAGACAGAAGAAGCCTCATGGCCGGATCAACCCTCTCGCCTCACCAGAGGTGAGCACTACAGCACGGCTAAGTACAGAATTGAAGATCAAGTCCATACAAGCAGACTCACACGATTAAATGGTATAGAATGTTGCCGCACTGAATGCTGGGATTGCCTTTACCTCTAAGGAAGCATTGCATGCTCGTTATTCAGTCAGTTTATCAATCAGAATTAAGGCAGCATTTTAAGGCATGTAAGAATTAGACATGCCTTCTTCTCGGGAGTGTAGGATGACGTAAAATGCATCTATGTATAGAGATCACTAGGTCATCCATGTTTCGGCATCATTTAAATCAGGCCAGACGTTCTAAATTCCCTTTCATGAGGGGGTTTCCACCAGGGTTTTCTCCCCAGACCGCTGTTCCATGCTTCTTTTTACCTGCCAGTGGCGGACATGTACGGAGAGTCACGCTGTGCCCTCTGTGTATTATCCACCACTCATCCAGGTCTCTTGATCAGCCGTTAGATTGCAAATGCAATCAGGGACCCTGTAGACCCTCCTTCCTCAGGCACGGCCAGTTAGGAGCTCGAAAGCACAGCTGTAGTGAGTCATATTCAGGAATCATATATTAAAACAATTCGAATCAAGTGTTCAGAATGAGGTTGTGGGTCTTTTAACCAGAATCACCAGACAGATTCTCTAGACGACTTTTGTCTGGGTGACCATAGGGCAAAATTCGAGCTCTCAAAATCGAATCGCAGCTCTGCTATGACCTGGCCGCTGTGTCTGAGGGAGGGAGGGCGGGCTGAGGCGATCCATATTTGCTGCCGCACTTAAGGCTGCACAGAGACGGGGAATAACGGAGATCAGTGCGTGACTCTCAGTACGTGATACTGATCTGTGCGAACTCGCCTCATGCAGGGCAAGAGAAGAGGTTTGCCATTGCACACATAGTGGAGGAGGCGTGTGTTAGGTACTGCCCTCCTCGGTCAGGGTTGGGATACAGCTGGGTAATTGGATATGACTAGATTGAGAGAAAAAGGGACAAAGGCATAAATAGAATGCATGGAATAAATGGTTAATATGTTAATAAATGATGATATTTATTAATGCTGATGTTTATATATACTGAAAATTATTGTTTTCTTTTTGTTACTGTATTTATTTAGCTTTCAAAAATCAGTGACGTCGAGTCTCCTGTCCAAGGTCCTAGGAAGCGCATCGCTCGCCTGAACATGGTACGTGTGCAAACTTAGATATTATGATGCTTCCACCACCACGCTTCACTGTGGGTTTGGATTGGGTTTGATCAGACCTGCATTGTCATTAAAGTGACTGATTTGTCTTAATGCTTGTATGCCTGTGACTGTTGTTCCTGCTGCTTTCAGGTCACCCTGCAGATGTTTTTAATTGATGTGATGTCTTTTTACTGATTTTTACTGATGTTGGCTTTGTTTTGTAGTCGGAGGAGAGCGACGGAGCTGGTCGGTCTGATGACGATTTCAAGGAAGAATCTTTCTGTCGGCCCAGAGAACCTCAGCCGCGCCAACGCTCGAATCCTCAAAAGAAAACGAAGGTAAAAAAAAGCTCTAATGCTTCAATGATTTGCACCTCATAAATATGAACAACTGTACTCTGAATATTACATACAGTGGTAACCAAAAATCTGGAGCCCCTAGTGAAATCCTTTATTTAGTCACTTGACCATTTATTTGGCACTTGAAGATGAATAAAAGTCGAGCGTACAGTAGTCATGTTTACATGTTTACATAGCTCAGTCTGACGTTTAGAACGTTCATGTTCACTGATGCCATTCTGAATACAATGTAATCACGCTGAACATGGTGGGTATATACAGTAGAAGGAAGAAAATGCCACACCTGTCCACTCTAATGTGCTCTCCCTTCTTTCCGTCACCCATAAGTCCGGGCGCAGAAATGCCAGGCAGTTCCTGGACGAGGAGGCGGAGCTTTCCGAAGAGGAAGGCTCGGTCTCGTCAGATGAAGACGATGGAGAGGAGCTGGATCGGTCTCTGGAAGGCTTCGTGGTGAACAACACCCAGTTCTCTCAAGGCATTAATGGTAAGCGGTATTCGTCACCATTGGAAGCGGCTGTGTCCCAAATCGCTAAAATCTTATCTTCGACGGTCGAGCGATTGGAAGCGCCCCCCTCGAGTAACGTCGTGCTCTCTTTCAGATTCCGAGATGCACGGAATTTATCTGAAGTCTGTGAGGAGCCCGGTCGTCTCCAGCAGGTTCCGGATGGTGCGTAAACCCGTCCACAACATGAACGTCTTCTCACAGGTGAGTCGAGGGAACACTCGTACGACCAAAAGTATTCGGACACCTGAACATCACCTTGTTGGACGTCCCATTAAAAAAAAACAACCAAATGCTATTAAAATAGCGACCTTCTCACAAGACTTTGGAGTATGTCTGTGGGAATTTGTGCGCATTCAGTCAGTGTGTGGTTGGGCGCTCAATTGGGCACAGGTGCTCAGAGCAAAGCCCTACCATGGATCGGTGGCCTCTCCAGGGTATTCCTGCCTTGCTCCTAGTGTTTCCCGGGAGAAACTGGACCCACCGCGACCCTGATTAGGATTGAGCAAAACGAAAAGCCAGCTCAGAATTATGAAGCATCCACCAATAAACCATGATATACACTCAATGGTCAATTTATTAGGAACACCTGTGTGTTCATGTCCCATCAGCGCAGAGATTCAGAGCTCCCGGGTTCGAATCTCGGCTCTGCTACCGGTCGGCTGGGCGCCCTCTAGCTGGCACAATTGGCCTCCAGATTGCTAGATTGGACAGACCGGATTAAGGGGCGGGGTTATCAACGCTGTGTAAGGATTCTGGTTGGCCAGGGCGCCTATACAGAAAGTGGAGGGGCGCAAAGATCGGGGTGTGAATGCCATGACGCACACTATATAGCCAAAACTGTTTAGACATCTTACCATGGGTTTGTTGGGTAAAGGTTTTGGACTGTGTTTATTGGAATTGGAATTTGTGCCCATTTGTGTGGCAGTGTTGCCATAATGTTACAGGTATAAGGGAAGGGCACACCCACAACTAGGAAAGATGTCTAAATACTTTTGGCCACACTTCGCAGGTCCCCGAGCAGGACGAGACGTACGAAGAGGACAGCTTCGTGGTCCACGGCAGTGACGCAGAGGAAGACGACGATGGCGACGGCGATGGCGCCTCCGAAGCAGAGGTCATCCCCGAGGACTCGTTCGTGGACGGTAGAAGACAGTACACCACCCGGCGCAGAGTCCAGCTCAGGGACACCCGGGCGGCTCGAGAGACGAGGGACCTCCAGTCCAGGAAGACCAAACGCTCCCGTATAATCCGAGTGCAAGACTCCAGCGAAGAGGAGCACGAGACGGAGGAGGAGAGGAGCAAGAGGAGGAAGAGGCATCACGGAGAGGACGCGCTGGTTACAGAAGCTTCAGCGCTTCACCGGGAGGAGAGGAGCAGACAGAGGTTTAACAACCAAGCAGCCGTGTCTGAAGAGCTCGACTTTGAGGAGCCTCCGCCCTCGTCTTTGCTTAGGGCGCGGGTAAGACTCGGACACTTTTCCAACGTCATGGTGCCAGTTCCGATGCCAAAGATTCAGATCTCAGCCGAGATTCGAACCCAGGAGCACAGACTTGATGTTATTCTTAATTTATCATTTATATCTTGTGTGCAGGCCTCCTGTGCTTCGTCTCCTCTGGATCCCCCCCACGCTTCGGTCGGTGCCGGTACCGGTACCGTGCGCGTCCTAGTGGACAGTCGCTGCATCAGCAGCGGCGCAGAAGTGGTCTCCTCTCTCCGCCTGAAGCACGCCGCAGAGGTGCACGTCTGCTCCCCGGTCAGCTGCGACTTCATCGTGAGCGCCCGCATGGCGGTCGAGTGGCAGAGCGAGTCCGATCTCGCCAACCCCCAGGGTCGCAGGCGGCTGCAGGAGAGGACGCAGAGGCTGCAGGCTCTGTTCGACCGGGCGTGTCTCATAGTGGAGAAGGACCGGACTAAGCCCGGTGGTAAGCTCAGTAATGAGGTGTGGAATTGACATTTACGGCATTTAGCGGACGCAGTTCATTCCAGTTCAAGCAATCGAGGCTTGAGGGCCTCGCTCGAGGGCCCAACCTGGCAGATGTGGGGCTTGAACTGGCAGTAACTTAAGCGCTGAGCTCCCACTCTGTGGACAGGTGTATAAAACCAGTGATATAAAGTAAACATGCTTCCAACTTTGTGACAACAGTTTAGGGAAGACCCTGCTTAATTTACTAAAAACCTTTGGGATGAATCGGAATGTCCATAGTAAGCCAGCTGGGCCCCTGCCTGAACAAGGCCCTTAATTCTCTATTGCTGGCACTGTGTTTGGTCACTATGGATAAAGGCCATATGCTAAATGTCAAATAAACAAATAGGCCACAAATTCCCACAGACACACTCCAAAATCCCTCATTGGACAAATGATCGCAAAGTTGCTGGTTCTGATCAGCTGCCGGTTTGCCCCTTTTTGGCCCCTGAACAAGGCCCTTGAGTCTCAGTTGCTGGCACTGTGTTTGGTCGCAATGGATACAAGCATATGCTAAATGTTAAGTAAAAAGAGGCACAAATTCCCACAGACACACTCCAAAAGCCCTCATTCGGGTACTGGACATATGATCGCAAGGTTGCTGGTTCTGATCAGCTGCCGGTTTGTCCCTGTTGGGCCCCTAAACAAGGCCCTTAATTCTCAATAGCTGGCACAGTGTTCAGTCACTATGGATAAAACCGTATGATAAACGTCAATTTTAAAAATAGGCACAAACTCCCACAGACACACTCCAAAATCCCTTATTCAGGGACTGGACATATGATCGGAAGGTTGTTGGGGTTTGTCCCTGTTGGGCCCCTGAACAAGGCCCTTAAGTCTTAATTACTTGCATTGTGTTTGGTTGTACTGTATATGCCAAATGTTAAATAAACAAACAGGCACAAATTCCCACAGACACACTCCAAATCCTTCATGTCCAGTCTCATAGTATGGGTAAGTCAGTGATTCGGAAGGTTGCTGGTTCTGATTAGCTGTTGGGCCCCTAAACAAGGCTCTTAATTCTCAATAGCTTGTATTGTAAGAGTTGATACTTTATTTAATATGTGTGTCCACATACTTTTGGTCATCTAGTGCACCTTCTTCGTTCAGGGCTCTATTTTTCGTGACCCCCCCCCTTTCTAGGTGAGACGGCGCGACGCTTCCAGCGCAGCCGTTACTACGACGCCACCATCGCGGCGCTGGTGAGAGCCGGGGTCAGACTGCTGGTCAGCTCGGGTCCGGACGACACCGCCGCCCTCCTGGCGCAGCTGGCCCAGCTGGAGCGACGGAAAGGACAGGGCATCGACGTCCCTCTGGAGGTCAGAGGTCACCGGCAGCAGGCTCTGCAGTTCTACCTCACGCTGCCGTGCGTCAGCTACGTCAACGGCCTGCACATGTGTCACGGGTTCAGCTCCGTGGCTCAGCTAGTCAACAGGTAGCGTACTCGCCGTCACGCCGCGCTGCGGGTGTGTTAGAATATAGACTAATAACTGTGTGTGTGTGTGTGTGTGTTTCCAGCGGGGTGGACGCACTGCAGGCGGGCGCACGCGTGAGCCGCGCCCGAGCCGAGGAGATCTACCGCTGTCTGCGCTACTCCTGCGACACCGCGCTGCTGAAAAGCACCTCAAAGACTAGCGCCTGAGCGTCGCATTAGCCCGCGCAGGTACATGACGCACAGTCCATGAGCTACGTGCTGCTTCCTTATCGCACTTTATAATCGCACTTTCGACATGAATGCACTAGATGGCCAAAAGTATGTGGACACCTGATCATGAGCTGGTAAAACCAGCGTTTCTGTGGGCTTTCTGTCGCTCGTTAGATTTTGGGGCGTGTCTGGTTTGTTCGGTGTGTCTGTGAGGTCAGGCAACCTGGCAGTGGGGGGGGGGGGGGGGGTTCTCGAACCATCGACCTCTTGATTACTAGTTTAGCAGACGATTTTATCCAAACCGACTCATAGTACTGTGACAGCATACTATCTAAGCAATTAAGGTTAAGGGCCTCGCTCAAGGGCCCAACAGTGGCACCCTGGTAGTGGTGGGGCTTGAACCAGTAACCTTTTGACTTACAGTACTGTGATAGTATACTGTCTAAGCAATTGAGGATGAAGGGCCTCGCTTAAGGGCCCAACATTGACAACCTGGTAGTGGTGGGGCTCAAACCAGCGACCTTCTGATTACTAGTTTAGCAGACGCTTTTATCCAAACCGACTTACAGTACTGTGACATTATACTGTCTAAGCAATTGAGAGTTAGGGGCCTCGCTCAAGGGCCCAACAGTGGCAACCTGTTAGAGGTGGGGCTCGAACCAACGACCTCTTGATTACTAGTTTAGCAGACGCTTTTACCTAAATTGTGACTACTGTCTAAGCAATTGAGGGTTAAGGGCCTCGCTCAAGGGCCCAACAGTGGCAACCTGCCAGTGGTGGGGTTCAAACCAGCAACCTTTTGACTTACAGTACTGTGACAGTATACTGTCTAAGCAATTGGGGGTTAAGGGCCTTGCTTAAGGGCCCAACACTGACAACCTGGCAGTGGTGGGGCTTGAACCAGCGACCTCTTGATTACTAATTTAGCTGACGTTTTATCCAAATTGTGACAGTATATTGTCTAAGCAATTAAGGGTTAAGGACCTCGCTCAAGGGCCCAACAGTGGCAACCTGGCTGTGGTGGGGCTCGAACCAGTAACCTTTTGACTTACAGTAGTGTGATAGTATACTGTATAAGATATTGGGGTTAAGGGCCTCGCTTAAGGGCCTAACAGTGGCAACCTGTCAGTGGTGGGGCTTGAACCAGCGACCTTCTGATTACTAGTTCAACAGATGCTTTTATCCATAGCGACTTACAGTACTGTAAGAGTATATACTGTCTAAGGGCCTCGCTCAGGGGCCCAACAGTGGCAACCTGGCAGTCCAATACCTTAACCACGAGGCTACAAGCGTGCTTTAATGCAGTTGGGGTCCCAGTTCAGTGCAGGCCACTGGAGACAATTCAATGTACGCTAAGTATGTTATAAAAGAGGCGGGTGTCCATATTCTTTTGATCATGTAGTGATATTTGATCAGGCGTATTTACCTCATCTGTGAAATCTACTTGAATCATTTTGTGTTCTGTCTGTACGTGGACTGAATAATGAACCTTGTCAACTCATAATAAATCATTCAGATTCCTAAAATCTCTCGGGTTCGATTCCTTTCCACGACTGATTTTTTTGTTGTTGATGTTTTTATATTTATTTAATATTTATTGATGTTTATTAAAGATTTTTAGGGTAGAATTTTGGCTCCAGTGGTTACAGGGTGAAACGCAGCCATGTAGTAAAGACGAGACTCATGCTTGTGGGCGTGTCTGTAACATGACGGGTAAGACGAACGTAAACAAGCCAGCCTGGTTCTTTCTTTGTCTGATGCTGTTTTATTTATTTGTTTATTTATTTATTTAGTTTTTAAGATCAAAGAGACTCTCACGCAAGACAACACAAGAAGACTTTTAACCTACCTTGCAACCATAAAAATAAAAATGAACATATAATATGGACCAAAATATTAAGACACATACATAATACCTATCACTGCCATTAAATGACACCAATGTGTTAAACATGGCATTAAAACTTAAATAAATAAATAAATTTAGTTTTTAAGACAGTGCAGGTAGTCAGAGCGGCCAGATTGAGATGGTCTGGGCATGTGCAGAGCAGGGATGAGGGTTGGAGCCTTCATACAGGGAGATGAAAATGCAGTGACGGTGTTCAGGACAGGGCAAGTGTGACCCGTAGCAGGAGCACAAGACTGTATGTAAACAATGAGCAAGCAGGAACCAGTTTCTCAGGCTCACAATCCCTCGACCGTGTATTTGAAACACGCCGTTCTGACTTGTCTACAACGTTATTAAAATGTGTATAAAAATATTCACGACGATACAGCAGAAGTTCACGTCCTGAGCATTTCTGAGAAGAGCCCAGAGCCACCCACCTGTGAGTAAGTTTGCTTCTTATTATTTAAATACTAGTTACTGTATATTATTTCAATATTTTGAATACTAGAACACGATGAAAGGTTGCCATGTATGATTCAAACCTGTCTGCTTATTTACAGAAACCAAATTGCTTAGAAAAAGGTGAATCATTTTATTATTGTGCTCTTATGTGGTTGAAATGTACAAATTAGCCAATAGGCACGATCACAGCAGAGGCTGGAGCTATAAATAACACTCCAAAACATCTGTAATCAATCCCAGTTTTAAAGTCAGTGTTTCGTAAATAGACTTACCCTTTGATTCAGTTCTATTTTATTTTGGGGATTTTTTGGTAACACAGATGCACCTTTATTTACTCTTAATGCTACCGAGCAGTCTGCACTTTTTCCGGATTTTTTCCCCTTTATCTTCTAGTTTAGTCATTCCCGATTCCCGGTCTGCCGCTTGCACCCCCAGAACTGATCAGAGAGAGTCCGACACGTGTCCAATCTAGGAATTCTTGGCCCACAATATAGACTCTTCGAGGACTCAAAAACAGTTTGGTAAGAGAGATGGGTCAAAATTTTACCATAATGCTGCAAGGTTGCCAGTTCATCAGAGGAACCCTCGTAAGTTTGAGGACTCAAAAACAGTTTAATAAATTGAACCACAATGCAGCAAGGTTGCCAAGGTTTATTCATCAAAGAGCAAATTACTTTGTAACTTAGACTCTCGGAAGTGTAATAATGACTTTGCAACAACGTCATTGTTTAATTGTTTTTACGCTTACGCAGTTAATACTCACGACATGTATCAACTGGAACGGTCCTTCAGTAGTCTTACGCTATATAGCCTAAAGTATGTGGACATTGTTATCCACCCATTGCTTGTGACAACAGTTTTTTGGTTCTATCTGTTCTGACTGTTCTCTGCTGGTTGGACGTGTTTTTAGTATAAAGGAACTCCAGTGGCCTGTACAGAGCCTGACCTTAAACCAGCTGACCTCAATCCATCTTCAGGATGAATCGAATTGAGCTTAATTGCGAGCCAAGATGTGTGGAAATGTAAATGGTTTTGGAATGGGATGTCCAACAAGTTATTGGCCAGGTGTCCACATACTTTTGGCCGTGTAGTGTATGGCGTTCTAAATACCAAGGGTTTCAAAACTTTTGCATACAGATGTTTCACTCGTCACCTGATCTGAGTCAGTGACTGTAACATAGTCGAGGACATTCAGGGTTCATGTTTGTAGCAGCTTTAATGTCAATGTAGATAAAAATTAACCAAACACACTTTGACCTTCTGTTAAAAAAAAAAACACTTACAGTAGGAGGAATCATGTGACCACTTTTGGATAAAGAACCGCCGCGAGTGTGGTAAGCACAGTGAAGTATGGTGGTGGGAGCATCATGATTGGGTAATAAAGTATTGCACATGCATGGAAACATTAAATTAATAAAAACTGTTTTCTAAAACCCAAGCTGAGGGTGCTTTCATGGGCTTTGCCGATTTCTGGATCTCTGGAAGTTGGTGAGAGGAACCCTCCATCACAGGAACCCTTGCTGTTTTGAGGACTAACAAAATTGAACCACACTGCTGCAAGGTTGCCAGTTCATCAGAGGAACTCTTGTAACTTTGAGAGAAATTGGCCAAAATTGAACTTTGAGGACTCAAAAACAGTTTGATAAATTAAACCACAATGCTGCAAGGTTGCCAAGATTTATCAGAGGAACCCTCATAAATTTGAGGACTCAAAAGCAGTTTGAAGTCGATCCTGGAACCCTCTGAACTTCAAGGAATTTTGGTCTACAGTGGAGAATTTGTGAGGACTCAAAAACAGCTTATTAAGAGTAATGGGCCAAAAATGGACCACAGTGCTTCAAGGTTGCCAAGGTTTATCAGAGGAACCCTCATAACTTAAGATAAGAGAAATGGGCCAAAATTGAACCACAATGCTACAAGGTTGCCAGATCATCAGAGGAACCCTCATAACTTTGAGGACTCAAAAACAGTTTGCTAAGAAATTGAACCACGATGCTGCAAGGTTGCCAAGGTTTACCAGAGGAACCCTCGAAACTTTGAGAGAAATGGGTCAAAATTGAACTACTGTACAATGCTGCAGGGTTGCCAAAGTTTATCAGAGGAACCCTTGTAACTTTGAGGAAAGTTTGATAAGTAATTAAACCACAGTGCTGCAAGGTTGCCAGGATCTATCAGAGGAACCCTTACAAACAGAGTAACCCTCATAACTGTAACTGAACCACAATGCTGCAAGGTTGCCAAGGTTTATCAAAAACTTTGAGGACTCAAAAACAGTTTGATAAGAGAAATGGGCCAAAATTGAACTACAGTGCAGCAAGGTTGCCAGGGTTTATCAAAGGAACCCTCATAACTTTGAGGACTCAAAAACAGTTTGATTAGAGAAATGGGCCAAAATTGAACCCCAATGCTGCAATGAGCTAATTACTTTGTAACTTAGACCCTATGAGTAATGTAGATAGATGCACTAGGAGTAGAATAAATGACCAAAACACGAGTGGTTCTATTGTTTACCGCTGAAAAATGAATAAATCCCAACAGGGTTTAACATGCACAATACTGCTGCATACAGAAATATGCGACCACCAACAAAAACCCACTTCTTTTCTCTCAGTCCGTCATTGTATAACAATAATTACTAGGGTGGGAACTTCCTCTGAACAGGGACTCGGAGCAGCCGATCACAGGCTGGTCGTTTGGAGCTGTGGTTGCTGTACGGGCGGGTGCGCGGGCTCACAGTCGTTCACAGAACCGTCGTCCCGCATGTACATGAGGAACAGAGTCACCGTGGCGAAGGTGGTGGCGTTGACGGGGAAGGCCCTGAGCAGAGTCGAGGTCAGTCCCCGAGTGAAGACCCTCCAGCCTTCTCTCTGCCAGCTCTGACGCATGCAGTCCATGATTCCGCTGTACCTGTTGACCCCGCCCACGCCGTCCGCCTGGAGGCGGGACTTGATGACGTCCACCGGGTAGGTGGACAGCCAGGACGCGATGCCAGACATGCCGCCGGCGAAGAGCAGCTTGGGAATGATGTACAGGTCGTCCGGTTCGCAGCCCAGCGCGCGCGTGAGCACGTCGTAGGTCAGGAAGTACACCCCGAACCCCGGCGTCTCGCGGATGACGGTGGTCAGCATGCCGCGGTTGATCCCCCTCACGCCCTCCCTCTTATAGATGCGGACCAAGCAGTCTAGAGAGTTCTTGTACAGCTTCCTGGACGACTTCTTCTCGCCCGTGCCCTGCATCTGCATGCGCGTCTTGGCTAGCTCCATGGGGCAGCAAATGACGCACTGGATGGCGCCGGCGGCGGCACCCGCCATGAACTGGTGCAGAAGGGTATCCCGGCCCAGCATGCGCATCGCGTTGCCCTGGACACCGAACACAATGGCGTTGATGAAAGTCAGGCCCATCATGGGGGAGCCGATACCTTTGTAGAGTCCGAGCATCTGCAGTAGATGAAGAGACAGATGAGATAAATGGGACAGTGGTAGTCTAGTGGGGACAGTAATAGTCTAGTCTAGATCTGACAGTAATAGTCTAGTCTAGATGGGACAGTGGTAGTCTAGTCTAGATGGGACAGTGGTAGTCTAGATGAGACGGTGGTAGTCTAGTCTAGATGGCACAGTAATTGTCTAGATGAGACAGTGGTAGTCTAGTCTGGATGGGACAGTGGTAGTCTAGTCTAGTGGGACAGTAATAGTCTAGATGGGACAATGGCAGTCTAGTTTAGATGGGACAGTGGTAGTCTATATGGGACAGTAATAGTCTAGAGGGGACAGTGGTAGTCTAGATGGGACAGTGGCAGTCTAGTTTAGATGGGACAGTGGTAGTCTAGATGGGACAGTGGCAGTCTAGTTTAGATGGGACAGTGGTAGTCTAGATGGGACAGTGGTAGTCTAGATAGGACAGTGGCAGTCTAGATAGGACAGTGGCAGTCTAGTTTAGATGGGACAGTGGTAGTCTAGATGGGACAGTGGTAGTCTAGATAGGACAGTGGCAGTCTAGTTTAGATGGGACAGTGGTAGTCTAGATGGGACAGTGGCAGTCTAGTCTAGATGGGACAGTGCTAGTCTAGTCTACATGTAGTCTAGTCTAGTGGGACAGTAATAGTCTAGATGGGACAGTGCTAGTCTAGTCTACATGTAGTCTAGTCTAGTGGGACAGTGGCACAGTCTAGTCTAGATGGGACAGTGCTAGTCTAGTCTACATGGGGCAGTGGTAGTCTGGTGGGGGACAGTGCTAGTCTAGTCTATATGGGACAGTAATAGTCTAGAGGGGACAGTGGTAGTCTAGATGGGACAGTGGTAGTCTAGATGGGAGAGTGCTAGTCTAGTCTACATGTAGTCTAGTCTAGTGGGACAGTAATAGTCTTTATTCTTTTTTTCTGCTATCAGCACTGTGTGCTAGACTACATTCCTCTGGTAGTCTACCAAAATATTCAGCTGAAATCTAAAGTTTACATACTTCATTCTGTTCAGGGCGGGTCACAGGGCCATCGCTGTGCCTTAGCTGCCAATTCCCCATTTCCAGACATACGCCTGACCGGATGTCCACTTACTTTTGGCCATATAACGATTACACAAAGGCAAACGCAGCCATCGTTAAACAGTTAAAATATTTGCAGTACTCACAGATTCCTGATGAACGATGGACTTGAAACAGTGGTACGTTCCGCGGTACAGAGGCTTGTCCACACTTTGAACCTGGAGTCTGACCTGCAGGTTACATTTCAACAGTTACAGCCAGCATTCAGGACCCATAACACACTGCTAAACTGAGACTACGTGTCTGTCTGAAAACCTAGTGATCTCTATACTTAGACGCATCCTACGCTACAGAGAAGAGGGCATGTCTAAATTCTTAGATGCTTTAAAATGCTGCCTACTGAGGTGCCTTATTTTGAAGCAATAATCTGACTGAATAACGAGTGTAACAGTGGTAGTCTAGATGAGACAGCTAGTCTAGATGGGGCAGTTGTAGTCTAGTCTGGTGGGACAGTGGTAGTATAGATGGGACAGTGGTAGTCTAGATGGGACAGTGGTAGTCTAGTCTGGTGGGACAGTGGTAGTCTATATGAGACAGTGCTAGTGGTAGTCTAGTCTGATGGGACAGTGGTAGTCTAGTCTGGTGGGACAGTGGTAGTCTATATGGGACAGTGCTAGTCTAGTCTAGATGAGACAGTGCTAGTCTATATGGGACAGTGGTAGTCTAGTCTAGATGGACAGTGGTAGTCTATATGGGACAGTGCTAGTGGTAGTCAAGTCTGATGGGACAGTGCTAGTCTAGACAGGACAGTGGTAGTCTAGCCTGGTGGGACAGTGCTAGTCTAGTGGGACAGTGGTAGTCTAGTCTAGATGGCACAGTGGTAGTCTAGATGGCACAGTGGTAGTCTATATGGGACAGTGCTAGTCTATATGGGACAGTGCTAGTCTAGTCTAGTCTGGATGGGACAGTGGGAGTCTAGTCTAGTGGGAGTCTAGTCTAGATGGTACAGTGGGAGTCTAGTCTAGATGGTACAGTGGTAGTCTAGTCTAGATGGGACAGTGCTAGTCTATATGGGACAGTGCTAGTCTAGTCTGGATGGGACAGTGGGAGTCTAGTCTAGATGGTACAACGGGAGTCTAGTCTAGATGGTACAGTGGTAGTCTAGTCAAGATGGGACAGTGCTAGTCTATATGGGACAATGCTAGTCTAGTCTGGATGGGACAGTGGGAGTCTAGTCTAGTGGGAGTCTAGTCTAGATGGTACAGTGGGAATCTAGTCTAGATGGTACAGTGGTAGTCTAGTCTAGATGGGACAGTGCTAGTCTATATGGGACAGTGCTAGTCTAGTGGGACACTGGGAGTCTAGTCTATATGGGACAGTGGTAGTCCAGATGGGACAGTGGCAGTCTAGTGGGAAAGTGTTATAAATCGCTGTCCAAATAATAGTTGTGTCTTATCTGTCTCATTAGAATCCTCTCAACTGAGGCAGCTGCCCATGTAGGCAGCAAGGCAGCTCACTAGATTTTCGAACAGACCCTACATGTGTAGCAAATGAGAAACCAAAAAGCATGAAGTAAATCTGAATTGCGAGTAACAGTGTAGTGAATAACTGTAGGAGTCTGTCGTAGCTGCGGTGCTAAATAAACACCCATTAATAAAAAAAACGCCACGTTTGATATGGAAATAGAGAAATTCACCTTGACTGTACTTACTAGGTTACCCAGCCGTGCAGGGGGTGTAAATCCCTCACCCTCATCTACAACAAAGTAACACTCATGGCGTGAAAGACAGCCCCTGTAGCAGGGTTTACAATCAGCACAGGACAGACAAAAAAAGGCAGGACAGCCGCTATGAACCACACCTTCTCCAAAACTTGAGACCCACACTGGAATTAATGACAATTCGTTTCTCTCCAAAGTCTGGTTCTCACTATAGAGCTGAAAGTATGTGGACACCTGATCATCTTGTTCTAAAATGCCTTTTTTGGGACTCATTTGGACATACTCGGTGTCTGTGAACACTTGCCCACTTGGGTGTGATTTTAGAATCTGGTACAAACTATGTTTTAGCACCAGTATCAACACACAAAATGCTTTTGAGCTCGGTGCTTGCAATGCAATGTAGATTACATTGATACAATAGCAGTGGGTATGGCTAAAAGACCTGCCGTCCACATACTTTTGTCATATAGTGTACGATTCAAATGAATGTATGGGTTATAGATATTCTGTGTACCGTTGTTGTTCCCAGTTAAAGTCAAAAGTTTAGTGTAAGGGGAGGGATGTGCTAGCACACCAACGTCGACATTCTGAGCTCCCGGGGGGGGGGGGGGGGGGGGGGGGGGAGTTGTTATCTAGTCAACGCTGTGTAAGGACCTTGGTTGTCCAGGGCGTGTTGGACGGATCGGAAGGTCGATGAATAGGGCAGTTGTAGCCTAGTGGTTAATGTGCTGGATTAGTAATCAAAGGGTTGCTGGTTCAAGCCCCATCTATAGAGGGCCAGGTTGCCACTGTTGGGCCCCTGAGCAAGGCTCTTAACCTACAATTGCTTAGACTGTATACTGTCACAGTACTCTAAGTCACTTGGATGCTGAAAATGTGAATGTTATGTAAATACATTGTCATTGGTTGGGTATAAGCACTGTGAAGCATGGTGGTGGGAGAATCATGATTTAGTGCTTCTCTGCAAACAGTGCTGTGTTTCTTATCAAAGACTCATCCCTGTTTTTTCCTGTTCCAGCAGGACCCAGTGGACAAAAGTAAATTTTTGACTTGAACTGTAAGCTTGTGCACAGAAATGCGATGATGATGATGATGAAACTAATCTGCGCTTAGAACACCGAGTCCATAAACTCTGGACCACACTGTAATATAACGTGAATACAGAACCTGAAGCCAAAAATATGAGGTAGATCTTATCAAGAGTTGCTCTTCTAGGTTCAAAACACCCCAACAGCAAAATATGTCCTTGATTCTTTTGCCCCACTAAGCTTTCACTAAATAAATAATGCTGTTTAGTGCATGCTAGGCATTTTAAATGGACGTAACACGACTAGAGAAGAAACTTGAACCCACCTTAACCGTATCAAAAGGATGTCCAACCAACACACCAGCAGCACCTGGAACAAACGAAGACATTTGCTGTTTAGTAATGACACCCCATCAAGACGTCTGCGGCTGCATGAACCCTCTGAACCTTTACACGTCCAGCGGCACGTACGCTGAGCCGCGCTCCTTCTTACGAATTCTTCTGTACTGTCTGTCGAGGCCTCTGTTGAGACGTGTTACGCCCCGGAGCGCACCTCTGAAATATTTCCAGACAATTCCATTCCTTTCTAAAAGCGTGTTTTAGTGCAGACGCATCGACTTGTGAAAAGCCTCACTGGAAGAGTGAGGGCTGTTAGTGCTGCAAAGCAGGGAACCAACATTGTATTAACGCCTATGTACTGTATGACTCTTGTATTGTACTGTATTATGCTGTGGACAAACCTGATGTTTACTGACACTGTATATCACTGACACTGAACGGACTGGAACATGCCAAATCACTGCATTTTAGGCTTCACTTGATTTCTTCTTTTAAAGTAAAATTGAATTTTGTTAAAATTTCTACTGATGTTGTACTTACAGATTTTGCTGCTTTCTTATTGGTCAGGCTGTTTCTACGGTTCATGCCTCATCAAAGGTACATTGCTCAATATTTTCACTGTTATTATTATTTTTGTTACAATTATTATTACTATAATTATTATAAGTTTTATTATTATTATTGTTATTATAACTTATAATTATTATTAATGTTATTATCATCATTATTATTGTTATTATAATTATCATTATTGTTATTATAATTATTATTATTGTTTTTGTTATAGCGATCATGGGTTTGTTAAAGTGCTACAATAAGCTTAAATTATAATAACATTAATTATTATTATAATTATTATAATTAATGTTATTATTATAATTATTATTGTTATTATAATTACTATTATTATTGTTATTATAATAAATAATGTTATTATAATTATTGTTTTTAATTATTATTATTATTATTGTTATTATCGTTAATGAATTTTGTTTTTGTTATAGCGATCTTGTTTGTTAAAGTGCTATATAAGCTTAAATTATAATAATAATTATTATTATAATTATTGTTATTATAATAATTACAATTATTATTACTGTTTTTATAATAATTATAATAATTATTATTATTATTACTGATTTTATAATTATTATAATTATTATTATTACTTACTCTAATGGCTTGGGTTTGTGAAAGGTGCTATAAAAGTTTAAATTATTATTATCGTTGTTATTATTATTATTATTGTTATAATAATAATAATTATTATTATTATTTTTATTGCTGCAAATCTAGTAAAAAATATTAGAATAACTGAAATAATTAAATAATTGTTCCAATAATCTGAAAAGAACAAGTGTATCAAGATGTCTAAAAAACACAGGACCCGTCTGGCTCATGTACATTCCTCCCACTAGTCACGTTCTAGACACGACCACAAGAGCCCCCTCACTCCACCACAAGGATTACCGCTCACAAATGAAAACATGGCCGACTTTCCCACTAAACATGTAGCATAGCAGGATAGGATTCTTCTGGCGGGAGAAACAATCGGCTGCTTTAGTTTACCACATGACCACTATAGCACTAATTAGCAATATGTGTGAATGAAAGACTTGAACTCAATAATAAGAAGTGGTGTCCACATACTTTTAGTCATATAATGTATGATGGTGAGATTGTGGCCAAACATATGTGCCATGAGCTTGATGGACGAAGGGCTGGCCATGGCTTCACGTGGAGCTTAGCGTGTCTCTCCGTATGCAATAAGGCTCTGTGTGTGAAACCAATACTGGCTGGTGATACGTAGCAGCCATAGATTAGACTTATCAGACAGGGTGTGTGGTGATCCAGCTCTTCTTGGTCAGATTGGGGACTGCAAGTGACAGCTGTTTGCAATTGGGAAATGGAAATGACTCAATTGGGGAAGTTGAAAGCATTTAATTGAACTGAAACACTTGATTTCAATCATGTGATATATAGTGTATTACACAGTACTCGTTATGTTTCTCCACTCACCTGTTCAGGCTTTTTTTTTTTACCTTATTTTTACCTTAAGTTGAAATGTCGTAGTAAGAGTAACCGGATATCCAACAGTGTGAAATCACAGTATCAAAATATCCAAATCCACATTCATACATGTCTGATTTGCTTCTCCGTGCCAGGACTTCTGTGTCCTTGGATCAGACAAACGAGTGTGTGCGTGCCAGCTTTCTGGAGGCTGGTGAGTAGGCAGATTAAAGACCGGCGCTTCCGATTGGCCAGTTGAAAAATAGCAGAGAGGAACACTAGGGTAGATCTCATGGCTTTACCCAAAGCAATGTTCAGATATCCCCACCAGTCTGCACTTTTTGCCCATGATACTGTGATCTACAGGGGGTCAGTCCTGCATGTGGTCACATTATGACCTCAGTATGTTTACGTTAAATTCTCTCACCTGAATGAAATCTCTCGGCTTCTACCCAAACAACCACTTTATATGGAAAACCTGTTTAAAGGTACATAGCACAGACCATAAAATCCTACAGACGCAAGTCAGCAGCGTCAGTTAATGTTCACATCAAACATTAACAACGGATGAAAATACAGTGATCACACTGACCCTGACTGCAACTTGGCTGTTGGTGCCAGACTGGCTGGTTTGAGTATGGGATTTAAACTGAAAATGGAGCTAAAAGCACCCAGTAAGCAGCAGTTTGGAAAGGTCAATATTAAGGTAAATAAATATGAGTATAAGTATTTTGGATCACACTCATTCAAGTGTGACTGTGGAACCCGAAAACAGAACCTTAAGCCAAAAATATGGGGTATATATTATTATAGTATCAAAGGACACCTAACTGTCCATTTTATCAGCTCCACATACCATATAGAAGCACTTTGTAGTTCTACTATTACTGACTGTAGTCCATCTGTTTCTCTGCATGCTTTGTTACCCCCTTTCATGCTGTTCTTCAATGGTCAGGACCACCACAGAGTAGATATTATTTAGGTGGTGGACTATTCTTAGTCCAGCAGTGACACTGGCGTGGTGGTGGTGTGTTAGTGTGTGTTGTGCTGGTGCAGTTTTTAAACACCTCACTGTCACTGCTGGACTAAAAATAGTCCACCAACCAAAAATATCCAGCCAACAGCGCCCCGTGGGCAGCTTCCTGTGCCCACTGATGAAGGTCTAGAAGATGATCGACTCAAACAGCAGCAAACAGCTCTGGCTTTACATCTACAAGGTGGACCGACTAGGTAGGAGTGTCTAATAGAGTGGACAGTGAGTGGACACGGTATTTAAAAACTCCAGCAGCGCTGCTGTCTGATCCACTCATACCAGCACAACACACACTAACACACCAGCACCATGTCAGTGTCACTGCAGTGCTGAGAATCATCCACCACCTAAATAATACCTGCTCTGTAGTGGTCCTCTGGGGGTCCTGACCATTGAACTGGTGGAGCTGATAAAATGGACAGCGAGTGGAGAAACAAGGAGGTGGTCATAATGTTATGCCTGATTGGTGTATGCATTAATATAATATATATAAGGTTAATATATATATGATAAAAGCCATAAAGTAACACCCATGGTTTAATAATAATGTCAATTATCTCTGATTCCATTACTACAATTCCATGATATATGAGCTTGAATGGCCTTCCCAGTCGCCAGATCTAAATACGATAGAGCACCTTGGGAAATTCAACTCTCCAAGTTCTTCAAGTTTAATATTTCACATTTCCCACTGAATTACTAGCATTTCTTCTATATGGCAGAAAGAGAGTGGACGCCATTCGTGATTACAGAGTTGTCCAAATTAATTTTATAAGATGCTTTCAACTTAGTGGCTACTTGACATGGTCAGAGCTCTGTCCTCAAAACCACTGACCACATTTGGGATGAGTTGCACATGGATTGCGAGCCAGATGTTTTAGTTTAAAATCAGTGCCCAACCTCACTAATGCCTTTTTTTTTTATCGAATGGTGGACACCAAAGAATGGATCTGCTCTAGTTGCAAAGATGAAGCAACACCATATTGAACAACCTTATGGGGGCAGGTGTCCACATACTTTCCAAAGAACCAATGTATCATTCCTGGAAGTTTCCACTATTTTTAGCATAATAATGTCAATTATCTCTGATTCAATTACTACAATTCCATGATACCACTGACCACATTGATTGCGAGCCAGATGTTTTGGTAATAAAATCAGTGCTGAATGGACACCAAGGTGAAGATGAAACACCACCATATTGCAACAACCTCATGGACAGGTGTCAACATACTTTTTGGAGTCAAACAATACACAGCAGTATTTAAATAGTTCTGTTTTTTTATAATTATATACATATATATGTATTTGTATTTACATGATATAATACAAACTGTTCAATGTATCAGTCCTGGTTTCCACTTACCTCCAATACATCCTGCAGCAAAATCCAATGCCATTCCTTACTTACACCTTTAATGAGCTGAAAGTCACAATACTATCAAAAATAAATCCCTACTAACTTCAGGTGCAAACGAGCCTGTACTGGACCTGCACTGGACCTGCAGATGTGTGAGAATGTTTAGTGGGATCTGGCCAACTTCTGAGCCAGGTTCCTCTCAAAACCGTCCCTCTGTTTACCGTCGTTTTCAGTATCGATCAACCCGATTAATCAGATGATCGAATCTACAGTCTGTCATTTATTCGAGATTTGAACTGCGCAGCCAAGAGATGATCGGACTCGTTTCATGCCGGTGTCACATAACAGTTTATTCTTAGAGTTTCTGAATGAAGACACAGAACCAGAAGCTAGTCCATATTTAAGGAAGCGCTCGGACCAATAGCAGCGGCTGAGGACAGACAACACCCCTATTCTGTCCAAGCCTCGTGTCGCAAGGGGTCTGTCTCAAATCACACTCCATCAACTGGACTGGGGCTGGATAAGCACTCAACACAGCTGGACTTAAACTATCAAGTATATTTGTTGGACATGTTAGGACTTAATGGTATAATGGTGTACCTTTCATCCAGACCCTGAGCCTAAATCAGACTTCACAAGTTCTGTTTTTACTTCCAGTAGAAATGCGCAAACCCTCTAGCTTGCAGACATCAGGTGGCAAAGCAAAACTGTACTTCTGTTGTTAAATAAGACTAAACAGGTCATCTAAGTAACAGGGCAAAATACCACATCTATTTAAATTCTACCCTTCATTTACTACTTGCATGACGATGTGTTTTAGGGCAGCGTTCCCCAGCCTTTTTTGCACCACGGACTGGTTTCATAAAAGATATAATTTCACGGACCGGCAGGGGCGGGAGGATTTAATATAGAATAACTATAGTATGGAAAATCAGTGTGACTCCTAAGCTTTTAACGCTGCAACAAGACGCTGCTCCCACCTAGTGGTGATAAGAGACGATAACACACAAAGAGTTTTGGAAATTTAATTGCTCATGTAGCGATCTCTGATTATTTATTCTTTCTGTGCGGCCCGGTAATAAATGACCCAAGATTCGGTGCTGGTCCGCGGCCCGGTGGTTGGGAAGACCACTGTTGTAGGGTTTTAAAATGCTTAATAGACCTTTGCATAATTGGCCAAGATTCACCCATCACAGCTTGTTCTTTTTAAAAGTGAGGTAGCAGGTGAAATGTTGAAAGTGTCTTTGGAGAGAGACCCTGAATCCAAAGTATGTATTTGGTGTGTATTTCATTCATTCTGTCCTCTTTATTTGTGTTAGTAGTCCTTTGACTAATATGACTAGCTACAGTGTATCACAAAAGTGAGTACACCCCTCACATTTCTGCAAATATTTCATTTTATCTTTTCATGGGACAACACTATAGACATGAAACTTGGATATAACTTAGAGTAGTCAGTGTACAACTTGTATAGCAGTGTAGATTTACTGTCTTCTGAAAATAACTCAACACACAGCCATTAATGTCTAAATGGCTGGCAACATAAGTGAGTACACCCCACAGTGAACATGTCCAAATTGTGCCCA
This sequence comes from Trichomycterus rosablanca, assembly GCF_030014385.1. Taxonomy (NCBI): domain Eukaryota; kingdom Metazoa; phylum Chordata; class Actinopteri; order Siluriformes; family Trichomycteridae; genus Trichomycterus; species Trichomycterus rosablanca. The sequence continues at coordinate 4,085,762 of NC_086000.1, read as the reverse complement.
AATGTGTCGTTGTCCCTCCCTGGTGTCATGTGTCAAGGTCCCAGGTGTAAATGGGGAGCAGGGCTGTTAAATTTGGTGTTTTGGGTACAATTCTCTCATACTGGCCACTGGATATTCAACATGGCACCTCATGGCAAAGAACGCTCTGAGGATGTGAGAAATAGAATTGTTGCTCTCCACAACGATGGCCTGGGCTATAAGAAGATTGCTAACACCCTGAAACTGAGCTACAGCATGGTGGCCAAGGTCATACAGCGGTTTTCCAGGACAGGTTCCACTCGGAACAGGCTTCGCCAGGGTCGACCAAAGAAGTTGAGTCCACGTGTTCGGCGTCATATCCAGAGGTTGGCTTTAAAAAATAGACACATGAGTGCTGCCAGCATTGCTGCAGAGGTTGAAGACGTGGGAGGTCAGCCTGTCAGTGCTCAGACCATACGCCGCACACTGCATCGACTCGGTCTGCATGGTCGTCATCCCAGCAGGAAGCTGACGCACAAGAAAGCCAGCAAACAGTTTGCTGAAAACAAGCAGTCCAAGAACATGGATTACTGGAATGCCCTGTGGTCTGACGAGACCAAGATAAACTTGTTTGGCTCAGATGGTGTCCAGCATGTGTGGCGGCGCCCTGGTGAGAAGTACCAAGACAACTGTATCTTGCCTACAGTCAAGCATGATGGTGGTAGCATCATGGTCTTGGGCTGCATGAGTGTTGCTGGCACTGGGGAGCTGCAGTTCATTGAGGGAAACATGAATTCCAACATGTACTGTGACATTCTGAAACAGAGCATGATCCCCTCTCTTCGAAAACTGGGCCTCATGGCAGTTTTCCAACAGGATAACGACCCCAAACACAACCTCCAAGATGACAACTGCCTTGCTGAGGAAGCTGAAGGTAAAGGTGATGAACTAAACCCAATTGAGCACCTGTGGCGCATCCTCAAGTGGAAGGTGGAGGAGTTCAAGGTGTCTAACATCCACCAGCTCCGTGATGTCATCATGGAGGAGTGGAAGAGGATTCCAGTAGCAACCTGTGCAGCTCTGGTGAATTCCATGCCCAGGAGGGTTAAGGCAGTGCTGGATAATAATGGTGGTCACACAAAATATTGACACTTTGGGCACAATTTGGACATGTTCACTGTGGGGTGTACTCACTTATGTTGCCAGCCATTTAGACATTAATGGCTGTGTGTTGAGTTATTTTCAGAAGACAGTAAATCTACACTGCTATACAAGTTGTACACTGACTACTCTAAGTTATATCCAAGTTTCATGTCTATAGTGTTGTCCCATGAAAAGATAAAATGAAATATTTGCAGAAATGTGAGGGGTGTACTCACTTTAGTGATACACTGTACATTATCAGCTGATGATCTCATCTTTGATGGTCGACCAGCAAAACCATGAAGACATTAAAAAAAAAGAACAAGCTCCAACCATTTTTACATTCTCAGCATTCAAGATCAAGCTATACTTTATTTGTCATATATACATATACAGATGTACAGTACAATGAAATTCTTTCTTCGCATGTTTGGAAGCTGGGGTCAGAGCGCAGGGTCAGCCATCGTACGGCGCCCCTGGAGCAGACAGGGTTAAGGGCCTTGCTCAAGGACCCAACAGTGGCTGCATAGCAGACGCCTTTACTAAGTCTAAGCAATTGAGGGTTTAAGGGCCTTGCTCAATGAAACCAGTAACCTTCTGATTGGGCCGTTGTGATAGCTAAGTGGTTAAGGTACTGGATCAAAAGGTTGCCGGTTCAAGCCCCACCTCTGCCAGGTTGCCACTGTTGGGCCCTTGAGCAAGGCCCTTAGCCCTCAATTGCTTAGACAGTATACTGTCACAGTACTGTAAGTCACTTTGGATAAAAGCGTCCGCTAAATCTTAACCGCCAGGCTACAACTGCCAGCTACTATCAAAGTCTAGCCTGTAATGAGACGGACAGGAGGTAAAATTTTCAAAACTCTAGTTAAATCCCTAGTTAGTGCAGAAGGTGTTTGGTTTGAGACTCGCCCCATTCTTCAGCCCAGCCGTGCACCTTACTAATGCGTCACCTTTTAACCTCATTTATTACATATTAATTTGTTAAAAATACACAGATTACAGTCAAGAGTACAGATTTCACCTGCTCCGTTATGTGCTGAAATATTAGCGAAATGATGTACTTAACAGCAAATAGAACACTCATTTTGACCTATTTTTGACCTATTTTTGATCTGTTTATTAATATTTATTAACCAACACTTATGTGCAACATAATGTATATTAAAGACATTTAAAATCACATATTTATAATATATTAGCTGAAATGTATATATTAGCAGTTCAGTCCAGACGATGCGTGTTATGCTAAGCTTGTGATGGAATTCAGTCAGAAATAAGAGAACATGAAATAAATAAATTAATTAATTAATAAATACACGCTTTGTGCACTTGAACCATACATTTTTGCAGACGAATATATAAAAAAAATAAAACTCAAACTCACACTGTACACAAATTAAAGATTAAAATAATAATAAAACCTGAAAATTTTGCTAAGGTTTGGGTTAGCGGTTAGCACGCTAGCTAGTAGCTGCTATGCTGCTGACTGGGATGAGACATGTTTGTGGCAGACTTCGTTGCCGGCTCGGTTGGAGGTAGCTTTGTTTTTTTAGCTAGTCACCTTTTATATAATTATATTTATTTAAATATTTATTCCTGCTGCTTTTGTTGTGTAAAATGCATAATATTGCATGCTGTACGTGTTAGTGGCTACAGTGGCTATAATGAATGGTGTGGAGGTGACACCAGTAGTGTAGGTCATATTTCTAAACACATCAATGTCACTGTGTGTATAAACGAATACTATAATTAACTGTATATCGAAAAATATATAATGTTATCAGAAATAAACATCTGTAAGGTTTTTTGGTTTATTAAAGTACATATGTGTAATATAATGGCTGAAATTGAATGAAATCTACACTGTTTGTTTAGGAGCGTTTGGAGTTGCAGTAGGTTTTCCTCTCGACACTGTGAAGGTAAATTCTGTCATTTTATATACATTCATACATAAAATTCTTTAAATTAAAAATGTTAAGGTTTAAATTTCATTCAGGTTAGACTACAGACACAGAACAAATTCACCGGGGTTTGGCAGTGCATCCACACAACCTGCAGGAATGAAGGTGTAAGTACCCTACACTTTTAATGTTTCATTTGAATCTTGTATGTACAACCCCAAATCTGAAAAAAATGGGACATAAACATCCATTCCTGCATTTCAGGCCTGAAACACATTCCAAAATACGTTGGGACAGTAAAGCATTTAACACTTTGTAACTTTGCCGTTCCTTTTCACCACACTTAAAGACGTTCTGGCACCGAGGATACCAAGCGATTTAGTGTTATAGGTTTTATTTTGTCCCGTTCTTCCTGCAAACACGTATTAAGATGTGCAACAGTACGAGCTTGTCGTTGTTGCATTTTAAGTTTCAAAATTCTCCACACGTTCTCTATTGGGGACAGGTCAGGACTGCAGGCAGGCCAGTCCAGCACCCGTACCCTCTTCTTCCCCAGCCATGTATTTGTAATGTGTGTAATGGGAAACATGCATGGACGTCTCAATGTACTTTTCTGCATTAATGCTGCCATTACAGAAGTGTAAATTACCTTTACCAGGGGCACTGACACAACCCCATACCATGACAGACCCTGGCTTTTGGACTTGTTGCTGATAACAGTCTGGATGGTCCTTTCCCAACTTTTTCTGATTCGGGGTTGTACAATTTTTAAAACTGTGCACATGCCTGACCTTAGAGTTCTTGGGCATCACATTCATGAATTATGTCTTGACCAGTGAGTCTTTACCAGTGTGCACCTATAACAGCTTCACTCCTCTGGGAAGGCTTTTCTCTAGAGAAGTGCACTGACCGTCAGCAGAAGGAAACCCGACTTGTGAACAAGCTTACTATGTATGGATCAGAGTTTAAGATTTTATATAAGCCAGGGGCATTTTGGAAACTGTTCGGCAGCAATCACGTGTTGTATTTGATTCGAAGACATAAAATGCATGAAAGTAGATCTATTATGCTTTAGGGTTGTGACAGCCAGTGGCACAGGAACTATTGCACTGGAAGATGGATGGATTCCATTAGACATCAGCAAATTTTGTCATGCTCAAAAGAGGCTGGCCTCTACAGCTGGACAAAGACCCGCACACTGGAGATTTAGAATGGTCTGCCGCGTATGCAAGACGGCACAAGAGTATTAAACTGGAACGCTGAGCATTCTGCAGTAATGAGTGTATATAATCTGAACCCACTGCTGTTATTCAGGATGAATGAATGAACTAAAGCACTTATGCATTTATTTAAAGTTGTTATTGTATTTTACAGGTGTACGGTTTCTATAAAGGCATGTCGATGCCCATCACCACCGTCTCTGTCAGTTCATCGGTGGTGTTTGGCACGTACAGGAACGTGCTTCAGGTCCTGCGCCAGCTTCGTGGAAAAAGCGCAGAAGCCCCCAGTGCCAAACTGGATATATTCCTGTCAGGCCTGGCTGGAGGAGTCGCTCAGGTATCTCATCACACACACACACACACACACACACACACACACACACACACACATATACACATATTCTACTTCTATCTCTACTATCAGCTTACTGTTTAATATTTCAGATTCACTTCTGTTGATCTGTAAAGGGGTCATTATGCATGACAGTCAAATGACAGAACATGCTTAGTATCTGTTTGGACATTTAAATTAAGTGCTTCAGATAAACTATATAGACAAAAGTATTGGGACGTCCTTTCTCATTTTTGAATTAATGTGTTTCACCCGAAACAGCTGCTACCAAGTGTGAAATCAATTGGCAGCAACAGTTCAGTGACGGCTCTTTCCCATTTCCTATTCTAGCATGACTGTACCCCTGTTCACAAAGCGAGCTCTATAAAGACATTTATCAGGAAATTGGCCCTGACCTTCGAGTTAGAATCTCCGAATGTGTCTGTAAACAGTGATGTGGTGAGGGTGGCTGATCGTCACTTACAGTGTTCAAAGATTTGTAGCTCATGAGTAGAAAAAGCTGCATTAATTGAACAATATTTGTCATTACTGGTTAACTGGTTAATTACTGGCATCCCTAATTTGTGGATGAAGCAACATGTAACTCCTGTAATGTGACTTCAAGCTTGTATTTCCACCTCTGCCCTCATATTATTATTGTGATCAGCAGCTAGTCGGGCTGGGAGTGATTCGATAAGGTCCTGGTAGGTTCCCACAGCTGTCTGGAGCCATGCTGACTGCAGTGCATCCCACAGCTGCTGAAAGCGGCGTGTCAGAGGATCCACAGAGCCAACACGACCATCGAGGTGGTCCCACAGATGCTCAGTTGGGTTCAAGTCTGGGGAATTAGGTACTTGGTGGTACTTGGAAGTCTTGGTCATGCTCTTCTAACCGATGTGGGACATTTCTAGCCGTGTGACGTGTCGCATCATCTTGCTGAAAGATCCCATCCGCCCCAGGGAAAACAATCAGCATGTATGGGTGTACGTGGTCCTTCCAAGACTGGCCTTCACAAGTACACTTTACAGCTAAAAAAAACATAAGCAATACTATATCCCCCTCCCCTCCCATTCCCATTGCAGCTGTAACAGCCTCAACTCTTCTGGCAAGGCTTTCCACCTGATTTAAAATTGGTCAAAAGAGTATTTGTAGCAGCCTAACACACTAGCACATTGTAGCTGAGTGTTTAAACTCATGTTTAAATCTCAGTACAAGTCACTGCTGTGAACTCCGGGACCCGTCCTGGTCACATGGGACTAAGCGTAGCTCTAATGTGGGGAACCCAAAACTGCCGGGTGATAAGAAGTGGCCGCAGATCGGAGCGAATTTACAAGTGGAGCAGATTTACAGTCAGGAATTGGAAACGACTAAGGGGAAAATACAAAAAAGGTCAAGCACATATGTTTGCTGAGTAGGCCTGGCTCACAGTCGACATTCCAATTAATCTCAAAGGTTGTGCACATGTTCTGTTGCTACATGTTGAAAGCACATAATATAATCGTATTTAATGTCACTGTGATCATTTTAGTCAGCTGTTAACATCCACTTACTGTTGGTCGTATCTCTACAAGGTAATGCTGATAACATCAGGTCAGAACAAAAAGGGTTATCACAGCTTTAGCAAACATCTTATCAGACCTCCTCTCTCTGTGTTAAAGACTTCAGTAATGTCACCAGCCGACATTGTGAAAGTGCGTCTCCAGTGTCAGACTGAGCCTTATCGAGGGTCTGACCTCAAATCCGGGCCCAAGTACAGAGGGCCTCTGCACTGCCTTTTCACCATCGCACGCGAAGAAGGACTTCTGGGCCTTTACAAAGGAGCAGGAGCGCTGGCGCTTAGGGACGGCCCGTCTTTCGCCACCTACTTCTTGGTCTACAACACTCTGTGTGAATGGTTCTCTACAGACAAGAACAGTCAGCCAGGTAAATCATGTGACCGTACTATACGCTTTGTGACCAAAAGTATGTGGACACCCGACCATCTCCCTGGCACTCTTACCACCGCGGCTCGGGTTCGATTCCCAGACAGGGAACTTCTGGGACAGTGGTAGCCTAGTGGGTGGAGCTTTGGGCTATCAATTGAAAGGTTGAGATTTCAAATGCTCTGACCCCTCCACTGATGTTGGACAAGAAGGCCTGGCTCGCAGTCAGGAACCAGAAAGGGTCATCCCCAAACCTCCACAGTTAGCAATGTGCATTAATAAACCCCAGAACTCAATAATTAGGATGGGCGTCCACATACTTTTGGTCGTTTGTTGAAGATACACCTCAGGAAATATACATTTGGAGCAGCCAAAGTATATTTTGCATGTTACCCAAAGTGCACTCACGTGAACATGGGGGAAATCCCTGTGGTCCCAGTAACTTGGGGTTGTGCCACACCCACATTGTCAAATTTTATATGGTTAAAACATCACCAGTATTGAAATAATTAGCAATTTGAGTTGACCCATCCGTCCAGTGACCATTGGCCACCCAGCTGCATTTCTTTGGGGGAGGGGGGGGGGGTCATAATGTTTTGGCTCATCATTTCCATACTGTTAACATTTCACAAACCAGTACAAATTAATTAGGTGGCAAAGCAACATGGGTTCTCAGGGCCTGGTTTCAATTCTTACCTCTCGGTAACATGTGCAAGGTGGACAGGCTAATCAAAATAGTCTTTGGGTTTAAGTGTATAATGGACTTCCACCCTGTTCATGGTGTGTCCCTGCTTTTTATTTTTCCTGGCTCAGTGGTTAAGGTACTGTAGTGATCAGAAGGTTGCCGGTTCACGCCCAAACACTACAAACTTGCCACTGTATTGTATTCAGTCACAATCGTACAAATGCCGTTTCAGAGTGGAAGGTGGTGCTACTGGCCGGAGGAGTATCCGGAATGTGCGGCTGGAGCGTCGGGACCCCCATGGACGTCATAAAGGCCCGATTACAGGTCGACGGCGTGGGCGAGAAACGCTACAAAGGATTCATCCACTGCATACGAGAGAGCGTCCGGAGCGAAGGACCCGCCGTCCTGTTCAGAGGACTCTTGCTCAACTGCGTACGCGCCTTCCCGGTCAACATGGCCGTTTTCGCCATGTATGAGCTCGTCATTCGCTTTCTGCGACCGCAATGAGACGCTGATCAGGTATGACAGCTGAGGTACGATATATGTAAGTCGTATAGGTATAACGGGACATGGACATGTGACCTTTCAGGGAAACAAGGTAAAGCATTCCTGTCAACAGCCGTTCTATATGGACACAAAAACAAAAGAAGACTTAATGGGTTGTTTATTAATATTTATTTATTAATTAATTTTAATTAGTTCTATGTCAATGTCTATGTCGCTTTATGCACTATTTGATCAGTGGGCACAAGGCCTCTACATGTATGGACATATAGCACAGCTGAGATTCGAACCCGGATCTCAGCAATGACAGGCCAACAAGCACCTAAAACCTTCTTATTGTTTTAAACCTTCTTATCTAATTGTTAGTTTATTATTAAATGTAATTTATTACTACGCACAGGGATTCCTGTACCCTGTTTTACCTGCTGAATTTTTCCTCCTCCTCCAGACCCTGTGGGTTATTCCAGTCCAATACGAATTATTAGCCAAGTGTGTGTGTTAGTAAGAGTGTGATTTCCAATCGACCAGTGTACAATTTATCCACCTAGAACTCTGTATTAATGACTTATCTAATAATAACATTAACCAAATCTCCTGATACACCATGTGTACGTCAGCAGACCCCAATGAGCCGCTTCTGTAGGTTCTGATCTATACGGACTACCTCATATAGCACCTCATATAAGGTGCATGACGAATACTTGATGATGCAGTTTGTCGATTTTCCAAGTGGAGGTCAGTTAAATAGGGGTCATTTGGGCTGTGTGTCGCCTCACAGCAAGAAGAAGGTCCTGGGTCCTATTCCCTGGTGGAGTTTGCATGTTCTCCCCGTGTCTCTGTGGGTTTCCTCAAACAGTACAAAGGCGTGCAAGTGAGGTGAATTGGAACAACAGCCACAGGTTATTTTAATCCTGCCCCGTCACACTTCTCCCAACAGAACTTTCATCCCTGCTCTGCACATGCTCAGACCATCTCAATCTCACTCACCTCGCTGTCCCTCCGTCCCTAAGCTTGACCAACGAGAGTCGCAGCAGACCAGGGGTGTACAAACTTTTGCATAAGACTGTACATTAGTATTATACAGTTAATATTACCTACTTGTATTAATTATTTATTGTTTGGTGTTTTACAGTAATGTGTCTGATATCTAATATTACATACGTTGACGTGTCAAAGGTGCAAAAGTATGTGGACACCCCTTCTAATTACCGGGTTCAGGTAATTCAGCCACGCTCATTTCTAACCGTTCTACGATAGATTTTATCTATCAAATCACTGATTTGCCTACAACTCAGTGGCAACAGTTTCAGCAAGACCAGTTCCATTAGGACAGAGTTCGGCAGCACCGACCTCGGACACATCGGACGCCTTTGGGATGAATTGGAATGTTCACTGCCTTACAAAAGGTCCTTTGAATGACTGAGCATGCATTCCTACAGAAACCATCCAAAAGGCTGTTGTCTACGGCTTCGGAGCAGAATGTACAACGTACTCCTGGCCGGGTCCACGTAGACTTCATGGTCACAATTATTTGGCTCTGAAGTGCCCAGTGTTTGGGTGTGGCACCGACATGGACTGCCACACTTCCTTTCCAACAGGATCAGCTACCCCACTGCTGATCTGGTGTAAAGCACAGCACTGAAAGTCCACTGTGCAGTGAAAAGACGTTCTCTATAGTCTTTGGGCAGGGTGCTTGGGTCTGGCATTTTGGAACATGACTGAAGGGTTTTGCTTCCATTCCTACAGCATTAGTGATGCCATGGGCTGATGTTGGGCATTGAGGCCTGGCTTGCAGTGGGTGTTCCAATTCACCCCAAGGATGATAAATGGGGATGATAAATCATTCTGAAACAAGAAAAGGGGCCTTGTTAGTCCCAGAGTAAGAAACCTTATTGGCAACAATATAGGGAAGGCCCTTTTGTAGTTTCAGAACGACTGCGCACAAAGCAGCGAAACCGTCCTGCTCGAAACCCTGATGAATCCGTTTTTGGGGTAAATTGGAACTCCCACTGCAAGCCAGGCCTCAATGCCCAACATCAGTCCATGGCATCACTGATTCTTTAAAAATGGAAGCGAAACCCTTCAGTCATGTTCTAAAATCTAGGGAAAAGCCCAGTGCTAGTGTACAGACGTGGGACCAAGGCTAAGTGAGTCTGTATTGAGATGTTCAGCATCCATTAATGTATGTGATATTTGGGTGTCCACATACTTTTGGTCATGTAGTGTTTAATTCTACTAAACAGGATCTCCCCCCTTATAAGATTAATTCATGTTTCTATCAGGTCATTCAATAAACTCAAAAAGTGATCAAACCGCGTAAGACTCGTGTGTGCTACACTGTGTTCAAAAGTATGTGGACGCTAGACCATAAGCATTAGTATGAACGTGGACGACCGTTTTTAGGGGGAAAAAGATTTGTAAGGTCAGGAAGCATTCCAATACCAAATGTGATGCCTGAATTTAATAATAAAGGGGCTGTCCAAACACTTTTGGGTGAAGACTGTACGTTTCACCTGTTCCGGACGCCAACGGTGACCACGAATGCAGCTTTGGTGAAACACCGGCGTGTGGATTCTGTGATAAATTCATCTTTATTCAACACAACCTCATGCTGTACATCGTCGCGGTGCTTGCCGTTTGTGCACCGCCCTACACGGAATGATCACATGACCCCTCCTCGCTTCCTTCAGTCTAGAAATCGAAGGCCAGCTTCCTCGGAGTCATGAACTGCGCCACCGTCTCGTCCGTGATCTGTCTGCGTCTCTCCTGGTGAGCGGCGATCATCGGCTGCAGGGTCTCGACCAGGAGTCTCTTCAGCTCGCCCGTCAGCAGCGCCCCGCTGGTGTAATCCTGTGGGCGGGAAAAGACCTCAGAGTTGGTCGATCGGTGCTGAAAACGAACGGCCGGCCATCAGGGCGCTTCGCTCACCTGTCGGATCTTCTCCAGCTGCTCGTCGTCCTCCAGGAAGAACGTCAGGTACATGAAGGACACGTCCACGTCCGGGTTGCCGCCGTGCTTCCTGTGCTCCTCGATGGTGTCTCGCCCTCCGGAGAACGCGTGCTTGTTTACCTGGAAGAACCAGGTCATGTGACTGGCACGCTTCAGTCAAGGCCAAAAATACAGTACGGAGCAATTTAGTCATTTCCAATTCCCCGGGGACCATGCTATGCAGACAGTAGGAGTCGCCGCAGCAATAGCAATAGTCTGGTGGGTGCCTGACCAGTCCGGTGGCACAGCTAAGACTTGACTCAAACGCCACCACTACGATTAGTGTGTTTGACATTTAGCAGATGCTCTTATCCTAAGCGACTTACAGTACCGTGACAGTTGTAGCTTAGTGGTTCAAAAGTACTGGACTACTTATCAGAAGGTTGCTGGTTCAAGCCCCACCACTGCCAGGGTTCCACTGCTGGGCCCTTGAGCAAGACCCTTAGCCCTCAATTGCTTAGACTGTATACTGTCACAGTACTGTAAGTTGCTTTGGATAGTGCTCGAGGGCCCAACAGTGGCAACCTGGCAGTGGTGGGGCTTGAACCAGTGACCTTTCGATTACTTCTCCAGTACCTTAACCACTAGGCCACAAGTGATTGGGATTTTTAATACACCTCAGAGTAAATAGCGCGAACTTTCAATTTCAGTCCACTAGGTGGCAGCAGCGTGACACCCTTCCAGTTACAAATAGGACAGGACCAAGTTCAACATCATATTATATTATATTAATACACGTGATTTCAGCAGAACACTAATAACAATCACCTGTAATATGTAATGAAAGTGTAACGTGTCTAGGTCTTGTTGTTTACCTTGTTCTTGGTCTGTTTGGGCGTGTCGGTTAGGAAGATGGAAGAATTGGCATCACTGGCGCTCATCTTGGTCTGAGCTCCCTGTAGCGCGGGGAAGAAGGTGGAGTGCAGCAGGGCGGGTTTGGGGTAGCCTATCCGGGGAGCCACGTCTCGCGTCATGCGGAAATACGGGTCCTGCGAAAGGTCACACACACACACGCACGCTCTATTAAATATCATACACATACTAACTCTCCTCAGTTCCTGATGTACTGTATGTTGGTTCGAACTTGTAACACCTGGACACGCAAACCTAGTCTGACCGCTTTACAGCTCACTGGTCATCCATATGACAGTTCAGTGGGAATCAGTTTCTCTCCTCCGGCGTCATATAAACCATTTGTCTCACTAGAAGCGCTTTGAACTTCGACCCAGTTACCCAGACCTGTTCGATCAGATCGAGCTTTGAGCGCAGCAGCAAGGTAAGCAGCCCCCCCCCACTCCAGAGGAATCAGTGAACACACATGCAGCCGTTTTTATTTGTTAGTTTTTAATGCTTAACCGTCCTGACCTGGTCGATTGCACAGGGGATGAGACACTGCAGATCTTTCCTGTCGTTGAAGATCTGAGGGAAGGAGCCGCTGAAGGACGGAGCCGCCTGGACCGCAGGGAAGCTGATCTTTCCTGAAGAGAAGCAGAAGGTAGGTAAGAGGGACGCGAACACATCACGGTTATACACTGTCGAGTCGCATTATTATGGCCATTATATTATGATGTCACATTTCGTGAGCTGGCTGGGTGGGTATGTAAGGTGTGGACGGCACTCTACACTCCATCCTTGCGGATCACGTACACCCATACATGCTGATCGTCTTCCAGCAAGACGATGCGACACGTGACACGACTAGAAATGTCCTACATTGGTTGGAAGAGCATGACTTCCAAGTACTACCCTGGCCCTGAACCCAATTGAGCGTCTGTGGGTCCACCTCTATGGTCGTGTTCACTCTATGGATCCTCCCACACGCCCCCTCCAGCAGCTGTGGGATGCACTGCAGTCGGCATGGCTCCAGATACCCGTGATGACCTACCAGGACCCTATCGAGTCACTCCCAGCACACGCCGGTTACTCTGGATATCATAATAATGTGACTCGAGATGCCGAGTACTCTTACCGATGCAGTCGCTGTCTGTGAATCCGAAGATGCCCTTCACTTGGTTAAACGTCACGTGCTTCTGGACCTTCAGGACGTTCCGATAGAAAGACGGACTCGTGCTGCAGAGAGAAAGCAAATCCAAAAGCCGTTACAGGGGTGCATCGGTGCACCCTCAGTGCTGTTCTCAAGCCTGGATACATGGGGCAGCTTCAGGAAGGTGGAAAAATCTGGCGGAAAATCCGTGGCGACCCCTAACTGGAGCGGGCATAAAGAGTTGTACGGCATAGCCAATCAGATCATTACTACGACTACACAGTTCACACTATAGACTATAGATTACATATTACCCAACTGGGGGCACTAAATTGGGTGGTGCAGCATTCTGATAGGCTAACCCAGAACTCCAGAGAGTTCAAGCCCATAAGCCCATAAGCCTATATAGCCTCAAGGGCCGGGCGCTCAAAAGACACAGTTGGCAGTCAAGGAGGGAAGGACGGACAGGGTTTGCAGCTTGTGCCAGCACGTGTAGTTCAGGAACAAATATGGACTTGTCTGATTTGCTGACTGGCAACTTGTCAGAAGAGGCGCGTGCAAGTCTGCGACCCCAGCAAGGCCCAATGTCTGGTTAAGATGCTGGCACATGTGACAGAGGAATACAGAGAATATAGAGTGTTACTTTATGCATGTTGTAAGAATCTGGTGAAAAGAAGTGGTTGGCGGTGGCATCTGGCGGAAAATCCGTGGCGACCCCCAACTGGAGCGGACATAAGGAGTCGCACAGCATAGCCAATCAGATCATTACTACGACTACACAGTTAGTTTATACTGTGCTGCTGCATAACGAAGCATCTACCAGACATCACAGTAGATAAGGTCAGTAGGAGGGAAGGACGGACAGGGTTTGCCGCTGGTGCCAGCACGTGTAGTTCAGGACCAAATATGGACTTGTCTGATTTGCTGGCGGGCAACTTGTCGGAAGATGCGGGTGCTAGTCTGCGACCCCAGCAAGGCCCAATGTCTGGTTAAGATGCTGGCACATGTGACAGAGGACAGCCCTCCCTGCCACTGCAACACCAAGGCCTGATGACAAACGTACCCAAAGCACAACTGGCCCCATACAGTACACCACTGCTCACCCCATATAGTCCAGATCTGAGAAGATAAACGTCTTGTTGACGTCGAATCCACAGGCGATGATGTCTTTGGCGTTCTCCACGGTGAAGCGGTAACACTGCTCCTGCGTCAGGTCCTTCCACAGGTACTTCTCATCGTCGGTCAGCTGAATGACCAGCGGCACGTCGAACACGTCCTGGAGCCACCTGCAATCACAGACGACCATCAGTGACCGGACACTACTCCACGAGGCTGTGGGTTTTAATCGGAACCTCGACGCTCACTTGGTGAAGATGAAGGGGATGAGATGACCCACGTGCATGGCTTCCGATGAAGGTCCTCGACCCGTATAGAGAAAAAAGGACTTCTTGTTCTCGTAGGCATCCAGGACCTGATGCATATCTCTGTGAAGGGAAACGTAAGGATAAATCAGCAAGACTGGTGTACATATTTACCCCCCCCACCTCATCCAGCAGCACCTCTGCAATCTAAGCTCACATATGGCCACGTTTGTAAGGGTTCGGCTTCTTCAGCGTGGGCCTACCTGTGTGAGAAGAAGACTCCACGGCGGAGGAAGCGGTGAGGCGTCTGGCCAGTCACTCTACCTATTCTGTCGATCAGCTCCTGCTCAATCTTACTGCTCCCGAATCGCTCTACGAACAAACAAACAGCCGGTTTTAGAGCTCGCTTCAACACTCTTCGGCTGTTATTGCCCTCAATCACCACTAGGTGGGAGTAGCGTCTCGTTGCCCAGGATTTACATTGATTTTCCATTCTATAGTTATTCTATTTTAAATCCCCCCGCCGGTCCGTGAAATGATATCTTATATGAAACAGGTCGGGGAACGCTGCTCTATAAGGTATAACAACCAACCGATGAGCTTGTTATAGTCCACTCCTTTGGCACTCGTAGTGGACACGTTCCAGGGGTCCACTTGGTCATCTCCATCCTCCACAGCTGGCCCGTTATCGCTCGTGACGATGACATCGGTCAATGGGCAACCAGCCTTGTAATCTTGACCGGTGACTTTTTTATAGTCGACTTTCAGCTTCAGCAGCAACTGCACGGCAGCGTCAACGTCGGCCTTTAAAAGAAAACGTTCGCCGTTTACTGCACAGGACACTTTTATAATCGTCTATTTATCTATCTTTAATTTAGAACAGTCTGGTCCCACTGTGGTTTACAAGATGTAACATAAAGCCTCCACAAGGGGCCATTCACGTACAGGTTTGTGCCTGTTGAAATTTGTTGATTTAATTAACATTATTTTTCTCTGCAACCTGATTTAGAAAACTGAGTAATCGATGGACCAGCCGGCCGGTCAGTTCAGATTTCCTCCAGTTACTAATGTAAGTCTTAAAAATATGTTACACCAGTAATTGGGATCCTCATCTAAGATCACATTAAAAGCTAAATAAATGTAGATATGTCCAAATTCTCACCCCCACACTCCCAAGGAGGATCACACTATACTCAAGTATTCCTTCCCTGCTACAACCGGTGCTTCAACCATCCAGCAGGAGTCGCTGTTACAGCGGCATTGATTCAACACACCATCCAACGACCCAAAAACACAAATCTTATTTATTTATTTATTAGGACTTAGTCATGTTTTACACTGGTTACATCCCTGACAGGACAGGTAGTTACTGGTTACACAAGGTTCATCAGTTGCATGTTCTCGCAGACATGGGGAGAACATGCAAACTCCACACAGAAAGGACCCGGACCGGACCGCTCCACCTGAGAATCAAACCCAGGACCTTCTTGCTGTGAGGCGACAGTGCTACCCACCGAGCCACCGTGCCGCCCCAAAACGCAGATCTAAGCAATTAATAGACCACCAAACACCATCACCGCTCCAGGTGTATCCCTGCCCAGCATCCAACATTTCAGAATTTCAGGTTGACGCCAGATCCATCACAACCCTGACCAGTGAGCAGCAGTTAATCAATTTCCTCGGCTTATTTGCGTTAGGGGTCGCCGGCGGATCGTAATCTGTAATATTGATTTGGCACAGTTTTTACGCCGGATGCCCTTCCTGACACAACCCTCCCTATTTATCCGGGCTTGAGACCTGCACTACAATGCACTGGTTTGTGCATCCAACGGCTATGTACCTATAGGACAATTCAGTAAGAGAGCAGCAGTTATAAACAATGATGAATTGAATACTGCATGTCCATACTTACCTTAGCAGCCTTCTGTGACTTCAGGGTTCGAACTTTGTCTCCCTGGGCGTTCAGCTTCTCATACAGTCCCATGGGGGTCAGATCAGGCGAGCCGTCTTCCTGACAGCCTTCCATCGTTTATTCTGACTGGCAAAACAAATCCAATGATATGCAGCTTTATAAATACAACAGGTTCCAGGTTAAGGATCGTCCAGGATCGCTTCTATAAGAAGCAAGCAAGATCTCTGTGTGAGGTCTAAAGTCCAAAACACAGCCCACCCACAGTGTGCGTTCAGTACAATTACATGTCCTGTCATGCATGTAATCAAAGTGTGTAAAACATGACGTTTAAATCCTAATAAATAAATAATATTAGTCAGGTCTGTCTGATCATATTGACAACAAGGGTATGTACAAGATGCATTATTGCTCTACTTTATTCCCTAGAGATCAAACATTATATATTATTTATGCTAAGCTTGTACAGACAATAACAGGTCTGATGTCAGTTTGATCAGACTGTCACATGTCAGAAGGACTCAGTGGAAACAGACCTTATGTGCACATATGTTAGCTAACCGGCTAAACACAAGACACTATATAGAAAAATAAATACAGAATAAACACTGTTATTAAAGCTCTGTCAACTCGAATAACTTTGACAAATACAAACTATATTATTTACAGAATAAAGACATTCAGATCAGTTATACACACCGTGTAGTGTTACAGAACCGCTAGCTCCTCAATTCATTCCACTTGCATCAGATCGGTGCGCCAGCCAAACGTGCCAAACGCAACAGCCCACGAAACATAGTTCCGCTACCAGATGTATAAGCACCAACCAAATCTACAAATCTAATATTAGTGTTCGTGAATTACACCTGAGCCTGTTACATATTTCTGTGTTTTAAATGGAATATTTCACACTTAGGAATGAAAAAACGCTCTTATTTTGACAGAAATGAACCGCACTAGCGTGTCATTAGCGAACGAGTCGGTTCCTTGAGTCGGATCTTTTGTGCCAAGTTTGAGAGTCGACTCTTTGTGTTTTATTTATCAGGATTTGAACATCATTTAAAGGTTTTACACTTTAGTTACATTCATTAAGCAGTTCACGTCCCCTTTCTCTCCCCCTTTAGCTCGTCCAATTGCCCAATTGCGTCACGCTTCCTTTCCACCAATGCCGATCCTCGCTCTGATTGAGGAGAACGAAGCCAACCCAAGCCCCCTCCGACACATGGGCAGCAAGCTGCATGCATCTTATCACCCACACATTGACGAGTGTTGTGCCACCTAGTGTTGTGTAAAAAAAATCAGAGAATTATTAAAAAGAACCATAAAATCTTTTGAATTCTTGCACAAATAATAAACCAGGATACAATCAAGGAATTCTGCTGCACCAAATGGCCCAATGTTTGGGATTACCTGATCATAAGCGTGTTGGATACCCCTTTTCAAAACCATGAGCATTATTATGGAGTCAACCTCTTTTCCTGGAAGGCTCTCCACAACATTGTGAGACACCGTATGTGGGAGATGTTTCTAATTTAATCAATATATCATTTGTTCAAGCAAAGCACCTATGTTCAATTGGCTTGATGTCTGGGTTGCGCATACACAAAGGTGCATAGACAGGTCTGAGGTAGCATTAACAGCTTAGATGTGTGGTGTGTATTGACTGAAGAGTGTCACAGTTGTTATATCTACTAAAGTGTACAGTGCAGGTAGATGACTTGGCTTTCCAATACGAGTCGACTCTTTCGGCTCCTAAAACGACTCCTAAAACAATTCTATATATTTTTAAAACAGTAATTTCAAACAAACTGACTGCTATATAGTGCTATTTCTAATATCACTATTAGAAGCAATCATAGGTCGCAACAATAATACAGTATTGCTATTTCTTTTTTCTTTCTTTCAATTTGCTATACAGAGTCGTTTTAGGAGCCGAATGAGTCGACTCCTATTGGAAAGCCAAGATACCCGCATTCCGACAGATCCCGCCCCTCGTGATGATTGGTGTGTGGGTCTCAGCGTGCCCAATAGAAACATGTAAAATTCGTGAGGGTTTAAACTTTGAGCCAATCATGTCACAGAAAGTCAGAAAACGGGTAGGAATAAAAAGATTGGTGTTTATATAAAGGCGGCTGCAGCGGCGTTTTGAAGTGAAGCGCGACCAGACGTAGAATGTAAGCAAAACAATCCAATTCTAAGTCAAATAAACAGAAAATATAGGTTTAAATGATTCAAAATAAGCTTTTAAAAACCACTAATATGACATGCTGGCGTTTGTGCATGAAAAACAGCTTCAGTTGGTCCCTTTCTCATGTTGTTCCATTTTCCAATCCATCAGGTGGCAACATTTTCAACAATTAAAACTCCAGCCATGAATTTATTAGTGGATTATGACGATTCAGATGCTGAGGACACCAAGCAAGAAGAAGAACCACTTCCAAGCACTACCAGTTCAGCAAAGCCTGGTCAAGCAATTCTGACATCTCCATTACATCTAGAAGAACCCAGTCCATCCATCCATGGAGGAAGATCTCAAACCCAACCCTATAAACCACCACCTGGTCAAACCTGGCCTCTTGGAAGCCATGAATCTCTCCCAGTCACAACCCCAGTGTGTTCAAAAAGAGCTCAGACCCCTCCGGCTGGACTCAGACCTTATGTATCAAAGAGACAGCGACTGATGACCCAACCACAAGCCCTTCGAGACGCTTCATCTGACCCGCAGGCCACCGACTTGCACCTTCTGTCAGAGGTGTCAGAGAGAATCAGGCCGTATATCGGGAGGAAACTGGGACGAACGGAACTGCCTAAACGTGTTCAGCATCACCTCAGCGCTCACGATGGTCCGGTTAACACGGTGCAGTGGTGCCCAGTGCCACATCTCAGCCATCTGCTGCTCTCAGTCTCCATGGACAAGACGGTCAAGGTGAGTGGTTTTTATTTAAATGTAAGATTATTGGTAAGTTTATTGTTCATTTTTCCATGGAATTGCACCCAAAATAAAGTAATGCAGCCATTAACACGTTAATGCCACAAATCTGGTTGGGACTTGAAGCCCTACTTGGCAGAATTGGCAGGGTTTAACCAAATTTGATGGTTTTGCTGCACTGACCCAACTTTTCAACTAATAAGTTCAGGATCCAGTCAAGTCCGAAAGCCTTATTTTAGCTCTCCGAAATCCACTACTGAGGCGTGTTTGGAGTCAACGTCCTGTTGGAACACCCAACCTCCAGGCTGATGGTTTGTTGTCTGAAAAATTAGCTTCCTCCCTCAATATGCAATCCACGTTATACCCAGAGCACACTAGTACCACCAACATGCCATGAAGACACAGTTTGACGAGCTTGGTGTGGATATTTTTGGTTGGTGGACTATTCTCAGTCCAGCAGTGACAGTGAGGTGTTTAAAAGCTCCATCAGCGCTGCTGTGTCTGATCCACTCATACCAGCACAACACACACTAACACACCACCACCATGTCAGAGTCACTGCAGTGTTGAGAATGATCCACCACCTAAATAATACCTGCTCTGTGGTGGTCCTGTGGGGGTCCTGACCATTGAAGAACTACAAAGTGCTTCTATATGGTAAGTGGAGCTGATAAAATGGACAGTGTGTGTAGAAACAACGAGGTGGTTTAATGTTATGGCTGATCCTGTGCCATCTTTGCCCTTTGCAGGAATAAATATTCACGAGCTGATTTGTCAGTTCGTCTGAGAGAATTATGCCCCTCCGACGTCCCCTACCTGCTGAGAAAGAGCAGCGCGGAGCAGATGGTGGAATTTATTGGCCGGTGTGCAGCTGGAATACCCGCTGATTTGCAGTCTGATGCGACCCGTCCAACTTTTATTATTATTGATCGTTCATGACCGTTATTAATCAGCTGTGCGGTCTGATTAATGTCAGGTTAACGAGTCAGTGCGTCATTGTGATGAATCTAGAGCGGTGCAGATTTTGCACTTTTAACAAGCCAAATCAGAAATGAAACGTAAACCGCAGTGCAGCACGGTGGCCCAGGAGATGGGTGCAGCGGGTGTCCATGGACCTGGGTTCAGATTTCATCCCATTGTTTAAGGACATACTAGAGAGTTTTAAGCACCCTGTCCAGAGATGGCATTAGGTCCATGGGTTTGATCCTTGTGTCCAGTCACCCCCATATGAGTCCTTCTATTACTCTTGGTTTTTAAAACCTTCCCACCTTTGAAAACACGCATCAGATGGCGTGGTCACTCCAAGTTGCCACTAAGTGTAAGCCAGCTGTTCTTTTTTTTAAACCCTGGGTCGCAACCCTTGGGTTGGTCACAGAGTCTCTTTTAACAGGCACAAATTGGAGGCTTGTAAACCACAGTGGGATCAGATTGCCACCATTGTGTTTTGTTTTGACACTTTGTTTGTGTTGCCTGGGTCGCGGTAAAAATCCTAAACAGAATTTGGGTCACTTGGAAAAACCCTGGTTCAAGCAGGCATCGAGTGTGGTGGTTGTTGATAGATTGGTGCCCGATCCAGAGTGTTTACGCTCGGCTCTCCCGGTCGTGTCTGTTCGATCACAATGGGTTGTATTGAAGACTGATGGTGAATTGGTGAAGAAACCACAGACCTGGGTTCGATCCTTTTCTCTGCGGTTCATGTGGTTTTCTTCTGGGTTCTCCAGTTCTCTCCCACCATCCAAAACCAAGCAGCACTGAAATTGCCCTAGTAGCTGCTTTTGATGGCAGACCGGTGGCAGACAGAAATTAAAATGATTTGCAATTTGAGCCACGGTAGCTCTTCTAATAATTCATACCAGATGCCTTAGACTTTCATCTCCTCTGCTATCACTGAGTCTTGGCTGCCTTCACAGCCTATGGGTGGTTTGTAACTTGGACCATCTATATATGTGTAACCTTCATCTCGTGTGTTGGCAGGTTTGGGATGGCGCAGGCAGTGGCCGTCATCTCCAGACGTACTCTTCTCATTCCGGAGCCGTGCGGGACGCCTGTTGGTTGCCGTGTGGCCGGCGCATTCTGTCCGGCTCCTTCGATAACGCAGCCTGCGTGACAGATGTGGAGACAGGTGTGTAATTTCAACACTGTCAGACTCAATGTTTGGATACTTTACAGGGGAGGAAACGAAATCTATAGGGTGTAAGTGGTGTTGCAGAGACCCGCTTTAAACATGATGGGGCGACCAGTCCGGGCAGGTGGACACATTAGGTCACATATGATGGAAGTGAAGCCGGTCAGGTTGAGGTGAGGCCTCCAACAGTGGCTCGGTGGGTAGCACTGTCGCCTCACAGCAAGAAGGTCCTGGGTTCGATTCCCAGGTGGAGCGGTTTTGGTCCTTTCTGTGTGTAGTTTGCATGTTCTCCCTGAGCTCCGGTTTCCTCCCACAGTCCAAAGACATGCGTTAAAAACTTAAACTGGTGAATCTTGTGTACCCAGTAACTACCTGTCCTGTCATGAATGTAATCTGTCTACCATCTAAGTGCCCGGGCTGACTCCTATCTACCATCTAAGTGCCCCATCATAACTGGCAGTGCCTGCAGTGCCTGCCACAGTCCAAAGATGTGCAGGTGAGGTGATCTGGAGATACAAAATTGTCCATGACGTTAAAATCCTAATAAAATAAATACTGTCTGGTCGAGCCACTGGCATAAGTAAAAAGATTTAGGGGGTCCGGAGAAATCCCAGTCCGTGAGCACTGGACACCACTGTTGAATGTGCATGATAATTATGGTATTTTCATATTTTTCCACCACGTGACTTTGACTCAACCAGGCCAAAAATAATTCGATGGAAAAAACATAAAATAAATAAATAATCAATCTTCAAACGGCACGTCTCTCCCATTATCCTCCTTGCAGCCGAACTAATTGCATTTCTTAATTAAAAGGTTCACGAAGCAATTAATTATGCGTGAGCCTGATTTCTTCCTGCACCGGAATGAAAAAACTATTTATGTATCAAGCAGATGGAGAAAAACACTCGGTGACATTCAGTGGATAGAGATTTTCATTTTTATCAACCGCTGTATACCGGTCAGGGTTGTGGTTGCTCAAGGCAGAACTATTCTGGACAGGGTGCTAATCCAGCTCCACTTACCATATAAAAGTACTTTGTAGTTCTACAATTACTGACTGTAGTCCATCTGTTTCTCTGCATGCTTTGTTAGCCCCCATTCATGCTTTTCTTCAGTGGTAATGACCCCCACGGAGCAGGTATTATTTAGCTGACATGGTGGTGGTGTGTTCGTGTGTGTTGTGCTGGTATGAGTGGATCAGACACAGCAGCGCTGCTGGAGTTTTTATGTACCGTGTCCACTCACTGTCCATTCTATTAGTCACTCCTACTTAGTTGGTCCACCTTGTAGATGTAAAGTCAGAGACGATCGCTCATCTATTGCTGCTGTTTGAGTTGCTCATCTTCTAGACCTTCATCAGTGGTCACAGGACGCTGCCTACAGGGTGCTGTTGGCTGGATATATTTGGTTGGTGGACTATTCTCAGTCCAGCAGTGACAGTGAGGTGTTTAAAAACTCCAGCAGAGCTGCTGTGTCTGATCCACTCATACCAGCACAACACACACTAACACACCACCACCATGTCAGTGTCACTGCAGTGCTGAGAATAATCCACCACCCAAATAATACCTGCTCTGTGGTGGTCCTGTGGGGGTCCTGACCATTAAAGAACAGGGTGAAAGGAGGCTAACAAAGCATGCAGAGAAACAGATGGACTACAGTCAGTAATTGTAGAACTACAAAGTGCTCCTATATGGTAAGTCGAGCTGATAAAATGGACAGTGAGTGTAGAAACAAGGTAAAAAAAAAACAAGGTATAAAATCATAATCTGACTGAGCCCTGAATTTAACCCCACTGATTAGGCACAAATTCCTACAGAGGCAAGTCGGAACGACTTTATTAGAATGGTCAGGTGTCCACATACTTTTGGTCAATAACACTATTGTAAGTCTATTTAATGACAGTATTTAAGATGTTGGTGTTTATTTAATAAAAATATACTTCTCTTTTTCAGGTCAGGTGATCACCAGGGTCGATAACCAGTGCAGAGTGACCTGTGTGGCCGTCCAGCCCTCGGATCCCGCCGTGTTTCTGTGTGGAGGGTTCAGTCCCGAGGTGAAGGCCTGGGATTCTCGGACCCGCACGGTTAGTCCTGATATGCATTTCAGGGCACACGGCTAGCGCAGGGGTCTAAAACACTAGCCGTTATTGGTCGTGTCTTGGGGAGGGGGACCCGGATGGGAATTTGGTCACTGACATCAATTCCATTGGGCAGCTTTGTTATGAATTGAAATGTCGATGGTGAGTCAGGCCTTTATAGAGAAGTAACGGCTTTGCACTGGTGGCACCACTGCTAAGATCTCGAGCTCTTAAGTTCGAATCCCAGCTCTGCTCCTGGCCGACTAAAGTGATTCCTCATCGGTGCTGTAATTGCGGCCTCTACTGGTTGACTGAAAGCTTCTGCACATAGATGGCGAATAATGGAGAGCAGTGCGCGACTCTCCGTACGCGATACAGATCTCTATGTGAACCTGCAGGTTGCTTTCATCCTTAGAATTTAAATATCAGTGGTTCATAAGAACAAGGTCAAACAGCAGACACTGACCGGACCGGTTTTACCGCCACTTTATCCTGGTTGGGGTTGCAGTGGGTCCTGCTTTCCCAGAATCACTGAGCAGAGTGACCATCCAACTTATTCGAATGTCACTCAACAACCACAGAGTGACATCAAGGGACATAAAATAAGAATGGCAGCTTGTTGCACCAAGTATTGATTTCTTGAGCTCCTCCTGAGGTTTTACCACCACTTTATCCTGGTCAGGGTTGCAGTGGGTCCTGCTTTTTCAGAATCACTGAGCGCAGTGCAGTTAAACACCCCAGACAGGATGCCAGTCTATCACAAGGTCTCTGGTCATACATGACCAACCATGCCTATATGTAAACGATCGATTGCTCAGCTGGGGATTCGAACCCTGATCCCAGTGGTTGTGGGCTAGTGTAGTTTACAGCTGTGCCACCGAGCGCCCATAATCTAGTATTTATAGGATGTTCTAGATGTGTTATTTTGGAACTGGATGTCCACCATGCTTATTGTCAGGTGTCCATATACTTTCGACTATGTAACCCAGCTGACTGTTCGTACACCTGACCTCCTTTCTTCATGTGTTTTAGATGGTCAGAGCCTACAAGGCCACGATTCAGCAGACGCTGGACATCCTGTTTCTGGCTGATGGGAAGGAATTTGTCACCAGCAGCGACGCGGTCAGTCGGGATTCTGCTGACCGCACCCTGATCGCTTGGGACTTTGGGACTACCGCCAGGATCTCCAACCAGATGTTCCATGTAAGAGATTGAAACCATTGTAAAAATGCACCCATGAAATGCTGAGCTTGTTTAACTTGTTTTGCTGGTTAGACAGCATACACTATTGTGCCGAAAGTATGTGGACACCCTGGACAACTGGGGTATATCCAGTTACAGTCCCCACATACCTGAAAATCATAAATATTAATATGAATCTCATTTTGTTGCTTGTGAACAGGAGCGATACACCTGTCCCAGTCTGGCGCTTCATCCACAGGAGGACACCTTTGCTGCTCAGACCAACGGAAACTACATAGCGCTCTTCTCGGCTCGTCGTCCTTACCGGATGAACAAGACAAAACGATTCGAAGGACATAAGGTCAGTCTGTTCTTTGCATTGTAGTTGTAGCCTAGTAGTTAAGGTACTGGATTAGTAAGGTCGATTTGAAAGGCCGCTGTTTAAGCCCTACCATTGCCGGGATGCCACTGTTGGACCCTTGAGCAAGACATCTATACACAATAATCACCAATAATTACGAAGTGAAAACAGGGTTTAGTTTTATTTTACTGCAATTTAAATCGTTTATTTAGGTGTTACGTATTAGAATGGTAGTAGTTCCATGCAGCTAGTGAAGGAAATTAGGCAGCAGTGATGCCTGTATCGATATCCCTGTTTGTAGGTATTTATTCGTACCGCCACTTCGTATCTTCACTTTGTACTTGTGTTCAAGCCAATGCATCCGCTTGTGTGTTGTAGGTCGAGGGCTACGCGGTGCAGTGCGAACTGTCTCCAGATGGAACCGTTCTGAGCACGGGCAGTTCCACCGGCTCCGTGCACTTCTACGACTTTCATAGTTCGCGGAACCTGTTCACGCTCGCCGCTCATCAGCAGGCATGTTTAAACGCGACCTTCCACCCCGTACTGCCCGCCCTGGTCGCCACGTGCGATTGGGCCGGGGAGATCAAGGTGTGGAACTGAGCGCTCCGAGCCCTGGACTTTGTGCACTTGGGAACCGGACTGCAGGGTTTCATATTTGGAATGACGTTCATTTATTTAAATGGAATTTGTGGCCGTGAGTGTTTTAGCAACTGTGTTGACTTCTGTGTAGGTGCTGCTTTATGTTGATACACACTTGATCCATGCTTGTATTTTTTTATTGTTCATTGTTCTTTTAGATTGCTGACTATAACTTAGATAGGCCAGGAAGATTAGCAACACGTTTCCTGTGGTGGAGAAACGATTTACCATCTGCCTTTACAATCGAAGTGTAAATAAACACGATGTTTGTGCTCAGCAGTGTATCGATCACATGTACGTTTGTAGTAATCAAATCTGAGCATACACCATCAACCATAACATTAAAACCACCTCCTTGTTTCTACACTCACTGTCCATTTTATCATCTCCACTTACCATATAGAAGCACTTTGTAGTTCTACAATCACTGACTGTAGTTCATCTGTTTCACTACATGCTTTGTTACCCCCCTGTCACCCTGTTCTTCAATGGTCAGGACTCTCCCAGGACCACTACAGAGTAGGTATCATTTGGATGGTGGGTCATTCTCAGCACTGCAATGACACATGGTGGTGGTGTGTTAGTGTGTGTTGTGCTGGTATGAGTGGATCAGACACAGCAGCTCTGCTGGAGTTTTTAAACACCTCACTGTCACTGCTGGACTGAGAATAGTCCACCAACCAAAAACATCCAGCCGACAGCGCCCCGTGGGGCGATGAAGGTCTAGAAGATGACCGACTCAAACAGCAGCAATAGATGAGCGATCGTCTCTGACTTTACATCTACAAGGTGGACCAGCTAGGTTGGAGTGTCTAATAGAGTGGACAGTGAGTGGACAGCACACACTAACACACCATCACCATGTCAGTGTCACTGCAGTGCTGAGAATGATCCACCACCTAAATAATACCTGCTCTGTGGTGGTCCTGTGGGGGTCCTGACCATTGAAGAACAGCATGAAAGGGGGGTAACAAAGTATGCAGAGAAACAGATGGACTACAGTCAGTAATTGTAGAACTACAAAGTGCTTCTATATGGTAAGTGGAGCTGATAAAATGGACAGTGAGTGTAAAAACAAGGAGGTGGTTTTAATGTTATGGCTGATTAAAGTCAGGGCATCTGTAAGGTTGAGTGATAAGAACCTGAAGCATGACGGAGATTCTCATTCATCTTTATTTACTAAGAAACATACAGCAAAATGTAGAACCATGCATCAAGCATTTAACCCACTCGTTCTTGGCGATTTTTTCATTCTGAGGTAGAACAGGACAGGAAAACGTTAACAAACACCCGACATATCAAGGACACTCAGCGTTTACAACAATATTGTACGTTTTGTCTGGGTGCTGATGGCACCTGTGGTTTGTATCGTAACCACGCTGATGTAGACACAACACAGCAAATCTAAACTCACAAACACTTGCATGAAATCTTCTCAGGGACCTCAGGCCTCGTTGTTAAATGAGATATTTCTTGACTACAGCTTCAAATTCACACTATATGACCAAAAGTATTTGGACACCTGACCATAAGCTTGTTGAACATCTAATTTAAAAGCAATTAGATATTTGTGGATTAATTGAAATAGCGTGACCACTATGTGATCTGTTCAGCTTCATTCTGAGAGAAGAACTTTAAAGTATGTGTGTGGGAATTTGTGCCAAGTTAGTCAGAGCATTTGTATGGCTGGACACTGATGTTGAACCAAGAAAGCCACGATTGATGTTCCAGTTCATTCAAAGCTGTTCAGGGGGGTTGAATTTCAGTGGATGTTTGTGCACAGACTGTAAAGGGCCTTCCCTCAACTGTTGCTGCGAAGCTGGAAGCGTATACTATCCTTTACATAATTTATTCAATACCTGTTGGCAATTGTTGTGGCTGTACCAGATACATTCAAAAATTATAAGAAGTGTCCCAATACTTTTGTCCATATAGTGTATCTGTGCCTAAATTAATATGGTCAGTTTGTCTGCGACTGAAGCTCAAGCTATACGATGGGGTATTTCTAGAGATTTTAGGAACCCAAATTGTCCCCTTTGTTGAGAGGAAATTCGTCTGGATGGTGAGAAAGCAAGAACCACAAACACCCTTGTGCCATGAATTAACTGCTGTAACAGGTGTCTTTGCCTACAGTCAAGCAAGCTTTACATCACTATGGGCTTAGAGTGAAGAGCCCGCATCTAAATCAACACCAGTAAACTTGATTGAAGTTTGAAGTGTTGTTGATGAAGGAAACATGTCATTTAAACCCAACAGCATTATACTGTGAAACATGGTGGTGGCAGCGTTATGCTCTTAAGGGAAACCGGTTCTATGCAGAAAGTCAGTGAAATATTGACGGTTGCTTCAAGATTCTTTACTCTTATGCCATCATGTGACCTCACTTGTGTTAGAGTACGTCCCTTAGCTCTCCATTTTCCCCAAGTCTTGTTATTTTACCCTTTCTGTGAGTGTGTTGTGTGTGTGTGTGGGCGTGTGCGGGCTTTCAGGGATCTATTGGTGGAGCGAGTTGTCTTCAGAGCACCAATCAGATCTTCCAGCCACTGCTACCTCTCACCTGATCCTCATTACCTCCTCGTTAAGCAGTGCATAAAGACAGCAGCTTTCTCTCCACTCCTTGCCAGATCGTCTGCGCTACGTTGCTGGTATCGTGCTGAAGCACGAAATGCTAAAGCTACCTTTAGGCTCCTATGCCTGGTGTATTTCCTGGTTTGTTCACTGCTCTTGTTTTTTTGCCTGTTTCAGTTCCTACCTCCTGCTTAACTCCGTGGTACCACCTCCCAGCTGTGTTCCTCGCCGCCAAGACCTTCCTGTCTTGACTGTCTGGATTCAGTCTACCAGCTTCTTGTCTCGCTAAGCTACGCCACACTCTCTGCCTCCTGCCTGTCCGTCCAGCTCTGCCCTCCTGGCCCCCTTGCCGTGTTCTCAGCCTCGCCAGCCGGCTCCCCGTTCCCATCCAGTCTCTACCAGTTCCTTTACCTCCCTTGTATTTGCTATAGTTGTTGTTAATAAACTTATCGCCCCTGGTCTTAGTCTTATTCTCTGCATTGTGGTTCCATCTTTCTGTCCAGTTGGTCTTAGACCCTAACAACTTGTACCTCAGGTTGGTGGATTATCGACCTCACTGGACCATTTTTTCGGATGTTTTTTCACGTTAATGCTTCCTAGCAGCCGCCTTTTTACTCCCGATGTTTGTGGTGATTGACGGTCACAAGCTTTATCGCAGTAAGAGCCAAATTGTAAGGCTTATAAAATTTTGATTGCTTATAGGGTTTGTCTGCAAACTTAGTGATCTTTCTAGGTAGACACATTTTATGACATCCTACACTCCAGAATAGAAGGCATGTCTAAATTCTAGTCTAGATTCCTTAAAATGCTGCCTGTTTACTCAGGTGGCGCAGCGGTAAAAACACACGCTGGAACCAGAGCTGGGATCTTGAATACATCGTATCGAATCTCAGCTCTGCCTGCCGGCTAAGGCTGAGCGGCCACATGAACAACGATTGGCCTGTTGTTCAGATATGGGCGGGACTAAGCCGGATGGGGTCTCTCTCCCATGACTGGTGCAATTACGACCTCTGCTGGCTGATTGATGGCACCTGCACAGAGATGAGAAAAAAAGTGCGCTGATCAGGGTGTGTCTCTCCGTACACAACGCTGAGCTTCACTGCACTCGTCAAAAGTGTAGGTGATGGGATGCTCACAGCATGCGGCCCACGTGTTGGAAGGGGTTAGCTTCATTCTCCTCAATCAGAGCAGGGATCGGCATTGGTGGAGAGGAAGCATGATGCAATCGGGCAGTTGAACTCGCTGCCTATTAAGGTGCCTTATTTCGAAACTATAATCTGACTGAATAACGAAGGCGTGTCCGATGCCTTCTTAGTGGACTTGTCAGTGACAATTTAACCATTTTTGGTATACAGAGAGATGTTAGCTGGCATGCTAGTGGGTTGTGCTGCCTCAGCCCATTGGTTTGAATGGCCTGAGGCTAATTGTGTTAGCTTGGTAAGCAACTAATCAGCGTATAAGTAGTGCGTCTAAATAATCTGCTTTATGAGTTCGATGTCTTATTAGAATCCTCTCTACTTAGGCAGCAAGTCAGCTGACTAGGTTTTCAGACAGACCCCTAGTTTCTGTCTTTTCCTCTCTTAAAATAAACAATAAATGTGTTGTCGTAAGACAAATCAAATTGTGAGGAGCAGCTATGTAGGATTTTTTCGACAGACGGTGGGATTGTACAGTTTGCATGTTGTAAACATTGTTTTCAAGGCTGATTTCTCAAAACACAGTGGCCCCTAAGGAATAGTTACATTTCACTTAAAACAGGACTAACAGACCCAAACACTTGCAATAGTGTGCAATAAAAAAAACAATTAAACCTTAGGACATAATATTCTTGGTCAGTTTTGCACAACTTTATCCACCTCTTACTCAAGGAAGACAAGCACTGGCACCAGTAGTAGTGGCACCCAGTTAGTGAAATGAATTTTTCCTGGTGGCCTTTAATCTGTAACAGTAGCATTACTTCTGACTTACACTCCCTACAGTAGTTTGTTCCTCAAATGGGCTTAACTGAAGAGTGTCCTTAATTTAATGCCTATTTCTGTTTGTATAAGGATCATGCATGTATGTACTGGCACCCAGTTTCCTCCTTATAAACCTTACAGCTTTTTACCTTTCTCGATCCTTGCCTCTTGGGACTCAAGGAAGACAAGCATCAAGGCTCTTCTATGTACTGGCACCCAGTTTCCTCAAACCTCACAGCTTTGTACCTTACACGATCCTCGCCTCTTGGGACTCAAGGAAAACAGGCATCAAGGATCTTCTATGTACTGGCACCCAGTTTGATTCTATTTGTACTTATTTCTAAAACATTTTCTAGCTGAATTATCTTGTTTACTCAAGATCTGTACGTTAAATTGGGAACGAGGTCTAGATACAAATATAATTAATATCTCTTTGAAATGCCCCCAATGCTAAATGCTTAAAAACTCTCAACCCCTTTATTGTAATCAGAAAGGCCGAATGTCACGGTAAAAAGTCAAGCTTTCTAACTGCCAGCTGTTAGACCAGTGGTACATGCTAAGTCTCAGGCAGCTTATTTTAATTGAGCAGCGTTCCATACAGCTGTGCTTTTGTCAGACTGTCCTTTCTACTGAGTCCTGTGCTTCCGAATTTTTGGTGCTGTTCAGAGGTCTTCCTTTGTGGCCCTGGACTGTGAAGCTGGTAGTGCTGCATGTTGGAAGCCTCGAGCGGACTTTGGTGTAAGGATTCAGCTGAGCTGATAGGGCTTACATCTACGTATTCTTTGTTCACCTTACCCACAGTGCTCTCGTTGTCCTTTGAGCCTCCAGCATGGAAGAAGCTTCCTCTTGAGTCCTGGCTGTTAGACATTGACGGGTACATTGGCCCTTTTTTGGTCTTACCCACAGCCGCGTTGTGGTTGGGACTCGGTGCCAGGCTGGAGTTGGACGAATTAAGGAAACGGGCATCCAGCATGGGTGTTTGAAAGACCTCCTCACCTTCCTGGAAGCTGCTGTATAGGGGTCCCAGCTTAATCTTGCAAGGGCCCGTTGCAAAGTGCTGCTCAGAAAAACTGTGAGGAGAAGCTCGGCCTGGCTTGCGATATGAAAAGGCGTTGACGTCCTCCACGCTCATCCGCCTCCAGCGGCCTGTCAGCTCCTCCTCGGAAAAGTGGATGCTGCTAGCGCTGTCTCTCGGCACGCCCGAGGAGCCCATGCTTTGGTACGGCTCGCTGTAGCAGGATGCAGTCCGGGAATAGACAGGAAAGTTGTCCTTTTCTGGGCTGGAGGTCATGTGCTGAAAGCTATGCGACTTGGGAACCCTGGGACTCTCCTTACCATAGGAGGATAGACTCTTCTGCTCGTAGTCACCCTCCGGCCAGTCCATATATAGAGCCAGGTGAGAGGAGGAGAGGGTGCTGCTGGGAATGTGGCCCTTGTCATCCGAAGCAGCGCTAAAGCTGGAGTAAGAGCTGGAGGCTCTTGTGGACCCTGCTGCAAATCCAGGGAGAAGTGTGTTCTGGGCAAAGCTAGGGTAGAAGTTGTCCTCTCCAGGGTTGCTGTCAGTGGAGTTCTGGGCTTGGAGAGGGTTGGCCGCTTTGCCCTGGAGGTCTGCGCTCTGTCTACGCTCTTGCCAACGGTCCCGTCGTCTTTCCTCGGTGGGGCAATAAAGCGCCGTATCGCTACTGTACAGGTCCAAAGATTTGTAGACCACACGCCGTTGCAGTGTGTCCCCACTGCTCATGTCTTTGTTTGCCAGGTAATCTGGGTCTGGAGGCTGTGGGCTTGGCGATCGCGTGACTGGACAGCTACTACCTGGCTCTGGCTTTGGCGACACCTTTGTAAATACCAAGCTGGGTCCTGCATCCGGATAGGAGAAGTTGCAAGGACCCATGCGTCTATCAAGATCCTTGTTCTCAGTGTGGGGACTTCCCTTGTCTTGACGGTCAACGGGCAGCTAAAAAAAGACACATAGAGTGTTAGGGTGGAGGATGTAGGACACTTGATCGTCTGGCTAACACACACCAGGCCTAAGACTTAAAATCGAGTCTTGGTTCTGGTGGTAGGCTAGTATGTTAGACTGCAGCGCTGTCTGAGCATCCCCCACTTCATTTTAACACACATACTGGAAGTAAAGAACATTCTCTGAGCGATTCTCTTCTCTATTCGGGAGCCCGAGTGCAATATTTTAATTTATTCATTTATTATAGCTTGGTTCTCATTTGCACGTACTCTGAGATCTCTCGAGCTCCCGTGGCTGCCAACTGGAGCTATAATTTCCCTTATTTCACTCGCAGCTAATTACCCCATTTACTTTGTTTTAAATCCCCCTTCCACAGCCCGCCTGTATGTTCCTCAGTTTCAAACTTTCTCTTTTAACTTTCATCTCTTATACAAAACCTTTACAGTTTAACCCTTTGGACTTTGCACGCTTTTCATTAGTAGATATTTTTGGGTCGTATTACATGCGCCCCATCTAATGCCTTAGATCTCTCCACAGATGTTTAATAATGAACGAGTCACTGAAATGTCAGGGCCATAACCAAAGCATCAGCTTCTTAAAGCTTGCATTTCTTAATGTGGCTTATGTTGTATTCTGAAGTGTGAGTGTGAGCATCTTTTCAGCTTCAGTTTTTTTCCAGGCTAGTTATGATACTTAAAACGTGAAATCTATTCTTCTGTCTACTGGTGCGATGTTTCCTGTGTCACTCGCTTGCTTGCTGGCAGTTGGCATGGTGCCCTTTTTCTGACCGTTAACTCAACATATTTGGGGATGAATTATTGATTGTAAGCCCGTCCTCGTCCAACATCAGTATATTAACTGACAAATCCTGTTTTAACTGAATGAGCAGAAGTTTGCACAGATTCTACTGAATTTTGTGGAACTCCTTCCCACAAGAGTGGATGCTTAATAGTATTAGTATTTTTTATTAATATATATTACTATATTATTTTATATTTAATTACTATTATTACTCTGTTATGGTTATTCAATTTGATAATGATTACTGTTAATAATTAAAGCTATAATAAGTATATATTATTATTATATATTATAATTATTATTTTTAATACCCTTACTATTATGTTTAAAGGTATTATTTACATTTACATTTGATTCATTATTATTATTATATTTTTATTTTTATAAATGATTTAATAATTTTATATTTAAATTTAATACTTAATACTTTTTAAATATTTTATTATTATATCCTTATGATAATAATTATTATTACAATTGCTGCTATTATTTTTTGTTAATACTATAATATTTATTGTCTTTATTATTACTATAATTATTGCTGTTTTTGTTATTATTAATAATTTATATTAATATCAATTATTTTTAATATTATTATTATTATTTTTAATACTTTTATGTTTAAATGTATTATTTAAATTTACAATTGATTAATTATTATTATTATTATATTATTATTATTTCTATAAATTATTTACTAATTTTATACTTACGTTTAATACTTAATACTTTGTTTTTATTAATTTTGTTTTATTATATCCTTATGATAATAATAATTATTACAATTGTTGCTATTATTTGTATTAATACTTTTTGTCGAGTTTTATTATTACTATAATTATTGCTGTTACTGTTATTATTAATAATTAGTAGGATTATTGTTGTTAAGATTGTAATTATTATTATTAATGTTAATGCTACAGTAATAGTAATTACTGTTGTTGCTATTATATTACTATAATTATTGCTTTATTATTATTATTATTATTATTATTATTAATGCAGTAATAATAATAGATATTAATTTTGTTGTTGCTATTATTCCCTCCAGTCTCAGTAATTAAGAAATGTCAGATCATCCTTTGCAGAGCAGGCAGGGTAACATGGACTCACCTCAGACAGCTTGTGTGCTCTGTAATGGGATTTTCCACACTGTAGGAGCTGAGCGGCGAGCTTGCAGTCCTTTCTGTACAGCTCCTACAGAGAACAGAGCATCAGTCCTGCGTCCTAGCAACAGCACATCCCTGCTAGTTGACCCCCACTGACCAAATATGATTTGGGTCAGGAAGGATTGTCAGTGTGCTTACTTTATTAGCCTTTCACTCTAAAAACGTCCCAACTCTTTTGAAATGAAGGCTTGTTATTGAGGAGTAAATGTTCCTTACATTGTCTTCTCGTAGTTTTTCAATGGTGATCTTGGCTTCCATCAGGTGGTTATTGAGTACGATGATCTCTCGACTCATCGCCCTTTTCTCCTCCTCATGGTGCTGCGTCTATAACAAAGAAATTTAAACCTTAAATTATTATGTATTGTTATTATTGCTAATTAAAAACAAAGACATACCAGCGTACATTTTTGACCAGAAGTGTGTAGACGACTGTGCACAAAACAAGGTCCGTAGGTACGCGATTTTCCAACTTTGATGTGGAATATCTCCAGCAGCCTTGCAAAGAGCCACTGAACGTGGACTACGAGCGGCGTCTGCATACTTTTGACTTCACTTTTGAGTGTATACAGCAAGACTTAGTAAAGCAGAGTGCATTTCCAATCTCATTTCGTTACCGCTTGATTGTATTTGCGTTTCATTCCCAGTTCACAAATCATGTGATACATTTGCAATGGCCTGGAGTAATGTACAGCACCATGACTGAATATTAATATGCTACTATTGATTGGTGGATTGGAGTTCTTGATGTGGTCCAGTTAACAATTTAGCTGCTACTTTGCATTTTAGCGCCACCTAGAGTGCTAATCTGGAAGTCAGTTTGGGTTTTTAAGCTAAATCAGCTAAGCCTTATAATTGGGATTTTGTTGCTGAACTGTCTTTGGGGTCTGTGGGAATTTGTGCCCATTCAGTGTCTGATGGCAAGTTCTTATTAATGCTAATGCTAATGACTTTGAAATGAAAGGAATCCATCCAGAGGTAGGAAATATAGTAAATTGCTGTTGCCCAGGGGTCCAAGTTATTGTATCTCACTACATTGGCATTACACACAAAATGTTCCCAGATTGGTTGGGGGCATTTAGCAAGTATTTACAACCACTGTTCCTCTTTGCTCATGCTTGGTCCATGTTTGACATCCTTAGTCCATGACCGTTACTCTGGATAGACCTGAAATGTAGGTGTCTACTATTTTTCCCCTCTTTGCACCTGATTTGTGTCGCCACAGGTTACATGACTCCATGTATTCCTCCACCTCCTTGTCATTTTAATCTGCCTTGAGCTTTTTTTCCCAAAAGTCCCAGACAATCCAATGTGGGGTCGTGACCCAGAAGTTGGACTAAAATGATTGTATGACCAGAGACTCGAGAGGAAGTTAGGACAGTATTTTTTGAAAAGAAATTGGATCTTCATGTGTGTACAGCTCTAATCACTTTAACCTAACGACTCTTGGATGTATCCGGGCGTCAAAGCGTGAATGGCGTTGCCCGTTGTCAGCAGCGAAGCCCGCGACTGCATTCACAGACTCTTGGAAGTAATGGCTCCCTAATCAGATCCTAGCGCGCGCCCAGCGCCTCAGCCATCGATCGCGTTCCATCTTTGATCACGTAATTGCTCGGAGAGTAATGAAAGCGGTGCGGCGCAGCACACCAGAGGTTTATCGATCAGAGCCGCTGCAGGACGAGGTCACGTCTTCACTTTTTGTCTCACAGCAAGAAGGTCCTGGGCGGAGTTTGCATGTTCTCCCCTTGTCTGCGTGGGTTTCCTCCCACAGTCCAAAGACATGCAGTCAGGTTCATTGGAGACACTGAATTGCCCTGTAGGTGAATGGGTGTGTGAGTATGTGTGTCTGCCCTGTGATGGACTGGCGCCCTGTCCACGGTGTTACTGTGTGCCTTGTGCCCATTGAAAAGCTGGGATAGGCTCCAGCAACCCCCTCCCCCCCTGCAATCCTGATTGGATGAGTGAGTGAGTGAGTGTACCTAGTGTCATGTAGTGAAGGTGATATTCTGCTTTAGGGCCGTTCAGCTACCAGTGGAGCAATTAGGACAAATGACCTCGAATGTCTTGAATCTTGGACACAGTTCAGGGTTTTAGCAGAATAACGACCTTTTTAAACCAGTCCTAGTCTCAATGTCAAATTCATGACAGGAAAGCAGCACAGTTGGGTCACAGTATGAAAACATCCTAGGGACAGACAAGCAAATAGTGGGTGTGTGGTTTATGTGTATGGTTTCGATCTAGACTGTCTTACCGCTTGCTGGATCTTGTCCTCCAGTTCCTGGTTGATCCTCTGCAGTGCTGCGTAGCTGCTCTGTATCCTGCAGTCACAGTAAAGGAGGAGAAGTCAGCAACAGCAGCAGCAGTAAAAATCCACAAAAGAGCCGTGCAGGGACATTCAACACAGCAGAAATGAAGAGCTGTAGATCAATGGGTTCCAAACTGCTCAGTGTTCATGCCACCCTGGGAGTAAGTTCTTTGCTCACGGCAAACCAAACTAACAGCGTTCTCTAACCATACATAAAATAATAATCAAAATAATAATAATTGATGATGATGATGATGATAATTAATCACCATCAAATAATAACCATAATAATGGATTCTAATAATTATAATAATAATAATAATAAATCACCACCAAAATAAAAATCACTCCTAATAAAAAAAAAAATTGTAATATAATTAATGATAATAAAAAAAATAATTAATAATCACCATCAATATATAGAATTTACCACTACTTATAAAATAATAATAATAATAAATTAATTACCATCAAAATAAAAAATGCTACTACTACTAATAATATAATAATAATAATATTCATAATAATAATTAATGTTAATAATATTAAATTAATCACCATCCAAATAAAAATCACTCCTATTATTAATAAAAATGATAATTGTAATATAATTAATAATAATAAAAAATAATAATTAATAGTCACCATCAATATATAAAATTTACTACTACTAATAAAATAATAATAATAATAATAATAAAATAATTTCCATCAAAATAAAAAATGCTACTATTACCACAGTACTACTTTTAATAAAATTTTAATCATAATAATAATTAATGCTAATAATAATAAATGAATCACTATCCAAATAAAAAGCACTTCAACTATTAATAAAAATAATAATTGTAATATAATTAATGATTAATAATCATCAATAATCATCTATATGAAATTTACTACTACTAAAATAATAATAATAATAATAATAATAAATGAATTACCATAAAAATAAAAAATGATACTACTACTAATAAAATTATAATAATAATGATAATAATAATTATAATAATAAATTAATCACGATTCAAATAAAAATTACTTCTACTATTAATGACAAAAATAATAATTGTAACTGATAATAAAAACAATAATTATCATCAATATATAAAATGTACTACTAATAATACAATTATAATAATAATGAATGCTAATAATAATAATAACAACAACAATAATAATAGTAATTACTAATTAATTACTATCAAAATAAAAAATGCTACTACCACCACTACTACTACTAATAATAATATAATACTAATGAAAAGTCATGCACTGATCTCCGTTAATCCCCGTCTCTGTGCGGTCGCCATCGCACTAGCAGTGAGGATTCCATTCGGCCCACCCACCCTTAGACGTAGCCAATCAGGTCTGTGTACAGGCCCGATCGGCCAATAGCAGGAGTTTGTGCCCATTAGGTGAAGCATGTTTGTAAAGGAGTTGAGGTCCAGGCTATCGAACTAGTCAAACCATGTCATCATGGACCATGCTGGAATGAGAGAGGGCCTTCCTTAAACTGTTGTTACAAAGTTAGAAGCATACGATTTAGCTCTTTGTACATCTAATAGCCGTGGAACCTCAATAATTATGAGTGGTGTCCACATATGTTTGGTCATAGTGCAGTTTGCTATTAAGCTTAAGTAGTCAGTAGCTTGTGCGATGTCAGACTCGGACCACTAGAGGCGCTAAACCACACGTTCGAATTGTCGTTCCATGATTTATCTTATAAATGAAAATCATCCAGATGTGTCGAACCTGCGCAGCTTGTCGGTGAACTTCTCCAGCTCCTCCTGCGCCCGGCGGAGCTCGGTCTCCAGGTACTGCCTGGTGGATTCAAACTCGTTCTCCAACATCTCCAGCTTGTGGGTTGTGCAGGAGAGCTGCTTCCGTAGATCCTCCTTCTGCTCATGCAACGTACTTCACACACACGGGTCAGATTAAAAAAAAAACAAGAAGTCCAAATCCTTGTCCGATTGCATCTGAGGAGGGTTTATTGGCCTGCTCCACGCCCCCTTTGACGCCTGCGCAGTTCCTCGACCCCTTGCATAGCACTTGTCCAATTAATCCGGTTGTGTCCCACCCAGCAGACTTGATGGCCAATTTTATCTGCTGCAGGCACTGCCAATTGTGCCTGCTAGATGGCGCCCAGCTGACCGGAAGCAGAGCCGAGATTCGAACCCACCTGAGCTCAAAAAAATTATCATCCAAATATTTTGTAGCACCATCCAAATATTTTGTAGCACCTTGATGTTTGTTAGAAGGTAGCATGCAACAAAGACAAACAGGGACAGGTGAAGTTGATGGACAGACATCTGGGATGACGTTGTGATGGTGTGATGGATTGCACCCAAAATTTTGTGGACACCCCTCTCTCCTGGTGGTTGTTTTTCCGGCAACAGACCTTTTTTGGTTCCCCTGAAAGATCCCGCACCTCAACCCCACTAGTCCGTTTGGGATGAATTGGAATGACCACTCTAAGCTGGACCTTCCCGTCCATCCTTACTGTGTGACCTTTTCTCCCAATCTAGTCGTATCTCTCCTCCACCGCTGACCAAGGAGCTGATCTGACACACAACCGCTTCTTTTTACCATCCAGGAATCGTATAGCTAACAAAGAGTCATGCACTGATCTCTGTTATTCCCCGTCTCTGTGCAGCCGCGATCGCACCAGCAACGATGATTCCATTCGGCCCTCTCACCCTCAGACGCAGCCAATTACGTCTGTGTACGCAATTCAAGCTCGAGATCTGTGCCACCCAAGCGCCCCATAATCGCATTGCTGTCTGCATTGACAAATTCCCACAGATCTTGTAAAGAACCTTTCCAGAAAAGTGGAGGTTCTTTAAGTGTTCACATATTTTCTGCCACAATGTGTATATATTCTGCTACCGGCAGGCTGGGCGCCTACACAAACGATGATTGGCTCTTTCGTAGGGAGGGTGTCCGAGATGATTCCTCATAACTGATGCAATCACGACCTCTGCTGGCTGATCGATGGCGCTGCACAGAGACGAGGGTAAATGTGATCAGGGTGTGGCTCTCCGTACACAAAGCTGATCAGCATATGAACTCGCCTCGTGCAAGTGACAAAGATGCAGTCTGTACTGCACACGTGTCGGAGGGGGCGTGTGTCAGTGTCGGCTCTCCTCGGTCAGTGTGGAGGTCAACATCAGTAGAGAGGAAGCAAAATGCAGTCAGGTAATTGTATATGACTAGATTGGGAGGAAAGTTGGGTTGCTGTTGTTCATGCTGTTTTCCAGTCATCCGGCGACTCTTCAAGTGACCATTTGGAGGGAGTATTTTGTCTGTGATGTGAAAGGTCACATGACGCTTATAGATAATATTAAAGAGGCTAGCGGAACAAGCTTTGATGTATTTGGTACGAAATGACATGATGAGATGATTCATGGAAGTGACTTGATGGTCACTGGAGGTCGTCACTCTTACCTTCTTTTTTGATGTTTACAACCATTCCGAGCGGCTCTTACTGCGGATTTTCCGATGTAATTTTTTTTCATGATATATTTGCCCTTCAAGTGGGTAGTGATTGCAGTGGGGGGGTGTGGTGTTGGGATCAGGGGGAGGGAATGTCAATGCCCAGACATTGTCCAGAAAGGACCCTAGGTTTTCTCCTCAGAACCAGACAGTAGTTGTCTTTCAGGATCGATCCTGATAAAAGAAAGGAGACAGAATTCGGTTACGCACAGTTCGTATGGAAGTTGGTTTATTTCCTCTTAGTTTAGTTTAGAAACATTCTTGAAGGTGTGTTGGCCCGGACAGACCATTCCTTGAGTAACCGGTTTCCAGTTGTTGACTGTATTCATGGTATATAGTTTCAATTTAAAAGGTTTGTTGAGAAGTATGTAGACGGCACCTCTAATAATCATGTTCAGGTGTTTCAGTCACACCCGTTCCTAACAGGTGTACAAAATAAATAATAATGTGGCCCCAGGCAAAGACATGCTTCAGAAAATATGGTGTTCTTCAGGAACTGTGGTGGCTTGTACGCAGCCCTGACCTCTCAACCCTATTGGAAACCAACCCAACCAAACCTTATTGGAAACCAACCCAACCAAACCCTATTGGAAACCAACCCGAAACCAACCCTACCAAACCCTATTGGACACCAACCTGAAACCAACCCGAAACCAATCCAACCAAACCTTATTGGAAACCAACCCAACCAAACCCTATTGGAAACCAACCCGAAACCAACCCTACCAAACCCTATTGGAAACCAACCTGAAACCAACCCGAAACCAATCCAACCAAACCTTATTGGACACCAACCCAACCAAACCCTATTGGACACCAAACCTTATTGAACATCAACCCAACCAAACCCTACTGGAAACCAACCCAAACAAATCTTATTGGAAACCAACCCATCCAAACCTTATCATGCCGAGCGCTGAGCAAAGCTGCGAATCGAATATTTGGAGGCATCAGCTCTAGTGGTAGAGGAATACAGAGAGTGTAGAGCGCTCCTCTTTATGTATTTTACTGTATTAAAATTAATCCAATTCATGATATTTAGCATTTGGAACATTTGAGTGCTTCAAGTGTTGGACTTCTACATCTGGCTTTTACCTTTTAACCCCAGACCTTCCCCTTTATAAGTTAAATCCATGTCAGTCAGACTCCAGAACACACACACACACACACACACACACACACACTTTGTAACGGCTCCACACTGTTGTTGCCCGAGGCAGCTTTGCTATCTGAGCGAGCTCTCTGTCCGTCTCCTCTGGGGAAGACTCTGTCTGTTTGACTGCCTCTTTAATATGGGAAACCACAGCCAGACCGGCTGACACACACTCCTCCAGCCTCCCGAGTTTTAAACCCAACAGCTAGCTCAGCCACACGGGCGAATAAAAAACCAGAATAGAAAACCAGACACTACAGCAGGTATCGACTGGTTATTAGCATGTTAATTACTTTTTAACCGCGTCTCGTGCAGCAGGTTGTAGAACAGAACACGTCTCTTATTTATTTATCGCTAAGCAATACGCTGCTGGACGTAACGATCGAATCTTTTTTAGCGTAGCACATTGAGTACTTTGCTACACATTGCTAATTCAGTAACAATAAAATGTAATGACTTATTAGCATGTGTGTTTATGAATGGAATTCCACAGAGTATTTACATAATAATCCACACATTAATTTGCTACAACCCCGAATCAGAAAAGGTTGGGACAGTATGGAAAATGCAAATAAAAGAAAAACATTTTATTACATTTACTTTGACTTTTATTTGATGTCAGACAGGATGAACCTGAGATATTTCATGTTTTATCTGCTCAACTTCATTTCATTTATTAATAAACATCCATTCCTGCATTTCAGGCCTGCAACACATTCCAAAAAAAGTTGGGATGGGGGCAATTTAACTAAATAATGATGTGATTCCAAAGGTGATTACGTACAAAAGCAGCATCCAGGAAAGGCTGAGTCTCTGATGAGCAAAGATGATCTCCAGTTTGTCCACAAATGCGTGAGAAAATGATTGAAATGTTTGAAAACAATGAACCTCAAAGTAAGATTGGACGGGATTTGCATATTTCTCCCTCTACAGTGCATAATATCATTAAACCATTCAAGGAATCAGGAGGAATTTCAGTGTGTAAAGGCCGAGGGCGCGAGCTTAACCTGAACGCCCGTGATCTTTGATCCCTCAGACGACACTGCATCAAGAACCTCCACTCAACAATAGCTGATATAACCACATGGCTGAGAGATTACTTTGGCAAACCTTTGTCGAGCACTACAATACAGAGTTACTGCACAAATGCCACTTAAAACTTTACTGTCCGGAAGCGGTGTCGACTTCTCTGGGCTTGGAGGCGTCTAAGATGGACCATCACACAGTGGAAACGTGTATTGTGGTCAGATGAATCAGCATTCCAAGTCTTTTTTGAAAAAAATGGACGCCTTGTGCTCCGGACCATGGTATGGGGTTGTGTCAGCGCCCTCGGTGAAGGTCATTTACACTACTGTGATGCAGCATTAATGCAGAAAAGTACATTGAGATCTTTGAGCAACATGTGCTGCCTTCAAGACGTCCATGCATTTTTCACATTACACAAAATACACACATTACAAAGGCATGGCTGCGGAAGAAGAGGGTATGGGTACTAGACTGGCCTGCCTGCAGTCCTGACCCGTCCCCAATAGAGAATGTGTGGAGGATTTTGAAACGACGAGTGAGACAAAATAAAAGCTGAAACACTAAATCACTTGGTCTCCTCAGTGAAAAGGAACAGCGACATTACAAAGTGGTAAATGCTTTATCGTCCCAACTTTTTTTGGAATGTGTTGCAGGCCTGAAATGCAGGAATGGATGTTTATTAATAAATGAAATATCTCAAGTTTATCCTTGTCTGCAATGAAGTCAGAGTAAATGTAAGAAACACTGTGGTTTCATTATTTGCATTTTCCATGCTGTCCCAACTTTTTCTGATTTGAGGTTGTACAATAAATGAGAAGACAAAAACAGTTCCTGCAACAGCTTGGGCAATAAATCCAGCACATTTGTAACCATGATGAATTCTTTGCATGATCGTGCACTAGTACTAGTTGAATCCTTCCTCAGTAAACAGCCGTAATTAAAACCACTGCATCGAGTGTCTATAAAAATACGACTCGATCTCGATCCTGAATTAAATCCTGCTCTTTTCTTTCCGACTCTTCTCCTCTGACGTGCTCCTCTGGAAAAGCGAGCGTCTCTGTTGGCCCCGGTACAACTTGTAGCGTACAAAATAAGCTCCCTGATTCACAACGCACCACCCACGCACCCACGCACCAGCACCCGGCAGCATGCACACGAGGCTCGCTCAGCTTACCGTCTGTTAGCTTTCCGTCTCATTTTCGGCTCGGATCACCGCCTGCACACCGCCTGCGTGTGTGTGTGTGTGCATGTGTGTGTGTGTGCGGATCCTGGCTCTTGTGCAGCGTGCATCACAACCAGCCCTGCTAGTCCCTCCGCGCAGAGCGGCTCCGGCGAGCGGAGAACAGCTCAGACGCAGCAGGAGAGAGAGATGATGGGAGAGACAGCCGGAGGATGAATGAACGGAGGGTGGAAGGGGGGAGAAAGGAGGATTCAGCACAGATCAGAAGCGAAAGACGCCAACCTACCTCGTGGCATGAGCTGCTCCGTCTGAGGCCTTGACAAACACACAGACAAAAAAAAAAAGGATTTATATGATGAAAAGTGAAGAAGGTTCTGTCTATAGGAACCGAACGGGCACAAATTCCTACAGACACAGACAAATAATATGTAAAAGGCTTCTAGAAAAAAATGGAGAAGGTTCTATCGGCACCAAATGGGCACCTACAGACACAGAAGAAAAATAAGGAGGGTTCTGTCTATGGGCACAGAATGGGCACAAATTCCCACAGACACAGAAGAAAAATAAAGATGTTTTTTTCTATTGGCACCAAATGGGCCTAGTGACCTGGGTTTGAACCTCATCTCCGGTCACAGTCCCATTTGCTGTTCTACGTCCGTCCCATTGTCCCACGTCTATCTCACTGTCCCATGTCCGTCCCATGTTTGTCTCATTGTCCCAAGTGCTGTCCCAAGTGCTGTCCCACGTCCGCCCCATTGTCCCGCATGCTGTCCCGCATGCTGTCCCACGTCTGTCCCACGTGCTGTCCTCGTCCTAGTGACCTGGGTTTGAACCTCATCTCCGGTCGCTGTCACATGTGCTGTTCCACGTACGTCCCACTGTCCCACGTGCTGTCCCACGTCCAGGTGTTAGTGACCTGGGTTTGAACCTCATCTCCGGTCACAGTCCCATTTGCTGTTCTACGTCCGTCCCATTGTCCCACGTCTATCTCACTGTCCCATGTCTGTCCCATGTTTGTCTCATTGTCCCAAGTGCTGTCCCACGTCCGCCCCATTGTCCCGCATGCTGTCCCACGTCTGTCCCACGTGCTGTCCTCGTCCTAGTGACCTGGGTTTGAACCACAGCTCTGGTCACTGTCCTACATGCTGTCCCACGTCCAAGTGCTAGTGACCTGGGCTTGAACCTCAACTCCGGTCTCTGTCCCATGTGCTGTTCTACGTCCGTCCCACCGTCCCAAGTTCTCTCCCACGTCCGTCCCACTGTCCCACGTGCTGTTCCACGTCCGGCTCACTGTCCCACATGCGGTGATACGTTTGTCCCACATGCTGTCCCACGTTTGTCCCACGTGCTATCCCATGTACATCCCACAGTTCCACATGCTGTCCCACGTCCGCCCCACTGTCCCACGTGCTGTCCGACATCCAGGTCTTAGTGACCTGGGTTTGGACCAAAACTCCGGTCACTGTCCCACG
This sequence comes from Trichomycterus rosablanca, assembly GCF_030014385.1. Lineage (NCBI taxonomy): Eukaryota > Metazoa > Chordata > Actinopteri > Siluriformes > Trichomycteridae > Trichomycterus > Trichomycterus rosablanca. Next base: position 4,041,453 of record NC_086000.1, on the reverse strand, counting down.
TCCTTTCGGACCCCTTGTGACCCTAAATGAACTTTGCACGTTAAAAGTAACTCTGGACGGGTCTTTTGAATATTCCATCTTATCTTATGGTGATGTTTATTGCAGCGTGGTAAATAATCCCACAGATTTATGATGTAATAAAGAAGTAAGATCATTTTTAATGATTCCTATAGAGAAAATTGCATTTAATAATAACATAATATTTCATATCTAAGGAAACAGACTGACAAAATTTCATGACGATGCAAATTTGAGTCTCAAAATCCATTAAAACCCCCCAGCAGGGATGGCGTATGATCGACACCCACTAGCTGTAGGATGACTCATAGCTGTTACAGTGACGGTGCTTCCTCACTAGGCTGCGGTGAGCTTACTCACCACACAGAGCAAAACCCGGCTCAGCAAATCTAACCTTCTCATGCCTGGAAAAAGTATGTGGACACTTCATCAGGAGCTTGTCCGACATCCCATTCCAAGACCTTTAAAAAGCAGCCTCCACGGGTCTTGGATTCTAGGAATCTTTTATAATTACGTTTACATTTTCAGCCTTTTGGAGCTTCCACAGTAAAAGTTTCCTTACTCTGGTATAAGTGGACACCAGTCCAGGAATACAAATCAGCTGAAACTCTGTTAGAACAAATGTTGCTATAGCTCAGTCAGTGTTGTACTTTATACCCTCTTCATACTAGTGGCTCGAAGGTTGCGTGGTACAGATCGGAGTCTTATGAGTTCTGTTCTAGTCATTTGAAGAGTGAGTGTGGGAATTTGTGGCATTTTAATTTATTCCAGACATATTCAGTGGGGTTACGGTTACGGCTTCTTCGCAAGTACTTCCTCTGCGCATTCCAGTGTTTCCAGATTGGGCGGTTATCCGCCAGATTGGGCGGATTTTGTTGGGAAACAATTTAATAGCAGTTAAATAACACTTCTATTTTAAAGAAAATATTCCTTTTTAAAAAGCTCCAACATTGAAGAAGGTTATTAAAAGTAAAGTACATTTTCAATGCTGATTTGGCTTAATAGTGTTGGTCAGTCTGTATCATATTGTTAAAAGAAAATTAAAATTTAAAATAGTTTTCCATGCATTCACACTAGCATGTTCTGGGGTTCAATTGAGTGTCATCATTACACACAAGCTGGCAGCCAAATGATACAGTATTGCAAAGGAATATCTTTGAAATTCTTCCTCATAATGTTAAGGTTGCTATATTTTGGTTTTTTTTACTTAGGGAAAATGAAGAGGAAAAAAGCTTATTATTATGCGGGTCTTCGTGATGTAATTCTACATGGCACTCACTGCCTGTATAGGTAAATGAGTGAGTGACCACATAAAAAAAGGTGTCAGTTTCTGTGCGACCCCTGTGTGAGCAATGGTCTCAGTCTGGCCACCCCTACGGAAATTGTCTGACTCCGCCATTACATTATGTTACATAATTTTTACTGGAAAGACAAAATACAGAAAAGTGTGCGTAATTCTTACATACGTACGTCTTACGAAGTGTTAACTTATATTAATTCTAAATAAAAACTGAACATTATTTTTTTGCAATAGTGTTTTCTCGAAATAAATAAAATATTTTTCAGTGTTTTGTTATATCGCCAAAAATATCGTTATTGCAAAAATAACCTGAAATATCGTGATATTATTTTAGGGCCATATCGCCCACCCCTACTTTCTGCTTAAACTAATCACACACACATTATTCAGTGCATTGCATGGACTTATCTTTTTCAGCAGTGATACAGTAGTAATGATCAACTGATAACCAACAAAGAAGTCATTGTTCGATTAACACAGTCTAGTTAAATGCTATTTAAATTCATTTTTAGCAGCTGACAATTGATTTTTATGAGATTTAAGGCTTACCAATACAAGGTAGGTGTACAAACTCATTTAGAAAAAGCCGCCTTTTTTATTTTGAAATTTTTTAAAATAAATTATTATTAATTATATCATGAATGACGGAACTATTGAACATTAAAACCACATACAATTGCTGTTTTTTGTACATGTGGATCTATCTGCTTGTTGCATTATAATTATTATAATTATTATTTTACAAAACATAGCGGCATTGTGGCTCGGTGGGTAGCACTGGGGAACGTTCGTGAAGGAACATTGAGGGAACGTTCGTGGGGGAACGTTGGGGGATTGTTCGGGGGGGAACGTTCGGGGGGAACGTTCGTGTGGAAACGTTGGGGGAACGTTCGGGGGGGGAACATTGGGGGAACGTTCTGGGGGAACGTTCATGTGGAAACGTTGGGGGAACGTTCGTGAAGGAACGTTGAGGGAACCACCCAAACGTTTTCTCAACAGTCCACCCAACCATTCCCTCAACAAGAAAACGAGTCGTTACTGGCGGGTCGAGGTGCCTGCACAGGAGATGGATGATTCACAGACAGCAGTGTGTTGCACGGGTGAAAAGAAGTGGCCGGCGACTTCCCGCAGGTTGGATAGGGAGCGTGATGGTCTGCTTCTCTCCTGGGTCATTTTAGTAGAAAATCTACAGATAGGCTTCAGTCAGTAATTGTATGCCTGAATGTTCATACGAATGAAAGTGGTGGCTACTGCCCCAGCAGCGAACCCTCTCCCACCCCTTTGGAACATTTAGATTGTGGCAGAACGCACCCCTAATGCACCCCTAACGCACCTGTTGGATCGTAACTATGTCGTCATGGTAACTAAACATCAAAGAGCAAACACACGTATTGTCTTAATGGTTTCAAAAGCAAGCTCGTCTATCCTCCACTCTCAAACCCTGACTGGTCGGCGCCCCCATTCATCTCTTATTTCTGAAGAGTATTAAAGAGCAGCAGCTTCATTTCAGCGCTGTGAGTCAGACGAATTCTTTCAGGTCCACACGCTCGACATAACAATGCGAAGGTGCAGTTACTAAGGAGATGGCACCGGCTGAATTCTAATCCAGGAACCCGTCCCAGAGGGGGTCGGAGTTTGTTTCAATAAGCCACGGAGCGTAATGGCAGGTGTCGGTGGATTCGGCCGTCGGGAAAAGGCCACCTCTGGCGGATGGCATTTAGGAAAGAGCACTCCAGACAGAACAGCGCGGATCATTAATATCGGCTCCGACGCTCGGCGGACGGGACGGACTGACGAAAAAAAAAGGAAAACGTGTCTCATCACCTGGCGCAGACTCTGAGCATCGATTTCCGCTCGTGTGAGTAATTGCTGAGGGCAAGGCGGTTTTTAATAACTGCGGCGAAAGAGCTAATCCGCTTGTAAACATGCCTGGAATACGGCACGTGGCCCAAGGTATGCGGACGCCCCTTAGAGTGATTGACATCCAAAATTCACTGGCCTGCTCCTGAACCCCAGTGAACACCTTTTAAATATGGTGGTGGATCTATAATGGAACGGTAAGAGTGGACAGGAAATCATTGGTCGTTTGATTTTGTGCTGTGAGGTTAAAAAAACTGCAGCAAATATGAGACCGGGTGCACCTTATGGTGCAGAAAGTCTCTTTCTAGTTGCCATGTGCAGGGAAATGCTCTGTTTAGACATCGTTTTTGGAGTAAGGACTTACAGTGGTGGGTCAGCTGTAATGGTTCTGGACTAGTAATCAAAAGGTTGTTGGTTCAAGCCCCACCACCGCATTGCCACTGTTGGGCCCCTAAGCAAGCCCCAAGTCCAACAGATCCAAAAACCTGACACATAGTCATATCTAGTCCTAATCTAGTCCTAAATACCCAATTGTTAATCCACCGTTGATTACACACGCCACCCACACACTTGTACAGTATCTTGACATTGCACAGCCATTGTACAGTGCCCCTGGAGCTAAGACATTCAGACTCTTGTTTGAGGGCCCAACAGTGGCTGAATGGCAGAACCTCCAGTTGGTAACCCACGCCTCAACTCACCAGCACACTACTCACTGTCCCAGTGTTATAATAATATCTCATACTGATGGTACTCACCACATTGCTGTTTCCACTTCTCGGTAGAGACGTACAAAAGTAAGGCGCTCCTCGAAATCCATCCTTCGAGTTTGGCTGCACTGGATTGGGTTTGACCCCAAACGTTCTGGTCTCCCTGTCCTCTTTGGGGTGTTCTTTCTTCACATCTTGGGTTCTCCTGGAGTCGAGATGTTCCGTCTGTGCGCTGTCTCGGTCGGTCTCTAAGTAAGGACGTCTTGGCTGTTTGAGTAAATCTTTTTCCTTACCAATGGTGGTGTCCAGAACCTTGCAGCTCGGCACACAAGTCTTCCATTTGTTTGCAGACGTGGAAGCGTTACTCCTTCTGGTGGGTAAACTCAACCAGACGTTGGCTTGAACGGATTGCTGACAGGAGACTTGAGAGTAGGGGGGACGGTTTACCAGATTTGTCGACTTACTGGGAGCGATCGCTTCCTTTTGGCGCGCCACACTAAACGCTTGCAGGCTCTCAGGATCGAGCACTCTGCAGGACACCTCATCCAGAAATTTGGAGAATTTAAGCTTGGCCTCGATTTTCTTCTCGATCCGTGATGAATTCGCTGAAGATAGAGAGCTGCCGTGACTCGAGGTCTGACTCTGCACCGAATCTTTGCGTTCCATAGATACTTTCTCCGCCGTTCTTTGAGTCTCAGCTTTCCTTTTGCTTGCCTGGCTGCTCTCCAAGTCCTGGGAGCCAGTTTCGGAATCGCTTTCTGGTTTCGGCCGAGTGAACGAGCCGGCTCGGTCTCTGAAGACCTCTTCGCTGTGCTGCTTGATGGCGCTTCGCAGGAGGCAAGTGGCTCCTGAGCTCCAGCTGTTGGTCTCCCAGCTGTCGTTCTCGCTCGAGTTCCCGCTCTGCAGACTGGAACTGGAGCTTCTGATGCTGGGGCTGGAAGTTCGCAAGCTGGTGGCCGAGCTGCTTAAGCTCAGTTTAGGACCTTGAATCGCAGACTGAGCAGAATCACCCAAACTGGGTAACGCATCCTGCAGGCTTGAGACTGAGCTCTTCGGACTTCCCATCGAGCCCTTGTGAGTGGACGTTGATCCAGATTCATGCAGATTACTAAGGGAAGTGGGGGATGAGAGGCTGGGTTGTGGTGCTGGGTCACTCTGCCATTCTGAGATCACAGGACAAGAAGCGCTGGAGGAACAAGACCCCCGGTCTTGCCTATTCAAAGGCGTTTCAAATCGTGGCTGTCTGTGAAGCATGGAAACCATTCCGTTAGCAGTGATTCCTCGACCTGGCGTAGACAATGAGCCTGTCTGCATTTCTGACCTGAAAGCTGCACCAGCAAACATTGTGTGCATAGGCAAGTGGACCATGGTGAGCCGGACTGCCCAGGTTTTCCTGCCTTCCCTCCCCTGTCCTCGCTATCAGTTGGCCTTAATGGATTAGCTGTCCGTGCCACGAATGAAGTCTTTGGCTGTAAAGCTGGTACAATTTCTCATTACCAGGTTCTGTGGTCAATGCGCCAATACACGTCGTCAATGGACTGACATTTTCTTACGATAAAATTCTACAGATTAATCTATTCTATACCGTTTTTAACATACATATCGACGTTCTCAAACACTGCTTTCAAATTGCTTTCCAGGTCACTTGCTTGTTGCTGCTCATTGATTACAGATAGCACGTGAGTCGGATGTTAGCACTGGAGCAGAACTGGAATGCCACAGATCAATGATTTCCCTGTGTCCACTCGCTCCCAAATTCGTTTGGACCTGCATTCTACAGTATTTTAAAATGGTACAAATACAATGAATTGAATGTTCAAAAATTCAACCATGAGCTTGTTGGACGTCCCATTTATATTGAATTGCTTTAATATCATCCACTCATCTGCGAATCAATCATCTCTTGAGCAGGAACCTTAACCAGCCACCCTTAGACATTGCCAATCATGTCTCGTGAGAACCCGGGTGGTCAATGGCACCGCTAAGATTCCGACTCAAGATTCAAGCTCTCAGGAAAGGTGGGCCAGTGCTTCTGACCACTGTGTTGCCCAAGTGCCATTGTGTCTTGCTTCCATGGCCAAGGCCATTCTTGCCTGAATGGCCAACTCTAGGATGGTTTGAGGTTGAGTCTTGAAAACACTCCAAGTACAATAAACTTTGTTATTTGCATATCCCAACTTCTTTGGAAGCTGAGGTCCGAGTGCAGGGGCAACTCTGGAGTTGGAGCTTTTTTAGAGTGACCATTGGTGTGTTTTGCTTCCATGGCCAAGGCCCTTTTTGCCTGAATGGCCAACTCTAGTATCCTTTGAGGAAACACTCCAAGCCTTAGATATTGTTTTATATACTCGCCCTGATATGTGTATTGTGGACATTCTTGGACTTCATGTCTTGATTTTGTCCCGGCAGTGTGGTGTAATTTGGGGCGACCCAGTGAGCCTTTCCAAACCAGGTGTAATCAATTTAATTGCAATAGGTGGAGTCCGTCTTGATTGCTAATGAAAGTAGGCTCATTCTGTCTGGGCCCTCTTGTGTTAATCAGCCCTAGGCAGCTGTTGGAATTGCCTGTGCCTAGATCCGCCTTCCTTTATGTTTATATAAAATACCATAAATTGTAGCTATTATATGAAACACTTAGTACTAGATGTGTCCCTGCAGGGTGGACACCACCGCCCACCTTTGAGTCAACAGCGGTCACATCCAGTATTGATCAGACTGAAATAAATTACCAAGGTCATCCTTACATCTGTAACAACATCAGCTCTTTTATGAAGGCTTTTTACAAGATTTTGGAGCTTGTCTGTCATGTTTTTTCGGTTTTGTTTGTGAAAAAATCCACAAATCCACATTTCCACAAGGAACGACCTTATTAAAGAGTTCTTTTATAATAGAAGCTTGAAAATGTATTTTATCGGTAAATGCACAAGGTAGATCATATTGCCTGAATTACTGACATTACTATTAAGCTGCCCGCAATCTATTGTAGCTAAAACAACCTATAATTTTCGGGAAGGGCATTCCACAAAGTGTTGGTGTGTGTCTGTGGGAAGCATTCAAGCGTTTTTATGGACCTTGTCATGCTAGATCAGGGAAGTGACTTGATGCTACAAAGTTGGAATCATATAACTGTCTAAATCGTCTTTATATGTGGTAGCATTGACATTACTCTTCAGAGGAATAAAAGAGTGTAGCCTAAACACTCTGGACAGTGTGTTTCCATTGCGCCAAGGTCCAGTAATGTTGTGCTTTACTATGATCTTAAGCTTATCTACAGCTTTTAACCAATGGAAACCCATTTCCGTTCCCCACTTGATGGTAATGCTCCTTGAATACCCAGTACCCAAAATGATTGCACCTCCAGTGTCGAATTAGGAATTACTGTGTATTTACAAAAATCAACAACGTTTATATGGTTAAACATTAAATATCTCTTGTTCCTCAAGTTTTTTAGAACATTCAAACTTTGATGGGTAAATGTACCCGTCTGCTAGTGGAATTCGCTTGTAAACATTTTTTTTTACTGGAAAATGCTTAAATTTTCATTTATTTTATATACTTGTCAGCATTGGGTATGTTAATTGGTAGAAAGGTTGTCCATAGTCCAGAGGTTTGACACAACGTTCCATAAATGCCAAGCAGTTATGCCAAGCAGTTAAGCTACTGGACTAGTAATTAGAGTGTTGCTGCTTTAAACCCTACCACCACCTAGTTGCCAAAGTCTGGCCCCTAACCCTTAACTCTCAATTGTTTGGTTACGATTGTAAGTCGCTTCCAATGAAGGCATCTGCTAAGTGGCATAAATGTCAATTTAAATGTATAGATGTAGGTTTACAGGTTTGTTCCAGTTCTGATAGTGCCATGAGATCAAGGGTGCCGACATTTCTATCTTGTCATTGAAGGCTAACCTGCCACCCTGAACAAACTACTACATAGCATAGTTAGCATTTCTTACTTAGCAAATGTAACCAAAACTTCATTTGTTTTGGTGTCAACCACTGTTTCAAGTACTTTTGATTGGGTGTTAAGATTAAGGTACTGCACTAGTAATCAGAAGATTGCTGCTTCAAGCCCTACCACCACCTAGTTGCCAAAGTCTGGACCCTAACCCTTAACTCTCAATTGTTTGGTTACAATTGTAAGTCACTTCGAATATGGGCGTCTGCTAGGTGGCGTAAATGTCAATTTAGATGTTTAGAGCCATACATGTAAATTTAAATGTATAGATGTAGGTTTGTAGTTTTGTTCCAGTTCTGATCTTTCATTGATGCCATCCTTCCACCCGGAACAAACTCCTACATAGCATAGTTAGCATTTCTTACTTAGCAAATGTAGCCAAACCGTCATTTGTTTTATTGGCAACCACTGTTTCAAGTACTTTTGATTGGGTGTTAAGATTAAGGTACTGGACTAGTAATCAGAAGGTTGCTGCTTCAAGCCCTACCACCACCTAGTTGCCACTGTGTGGCCCCTAACCCTTAACTCTCAATTGCTTGGTTACAGTTGTAAGTGGCATAAATGTAAATTAAGATGTTTAGAGACATACATGTCAATTTAAACATATAGATGTAGGTTTGTAGGTTTGTTTCAGTTCTAATGGTGCCATGACATATCTAATTTGTCAGTGAAGGCCATCCTGCCACCTGAAACAAATTCCTACCTAGCATAGTTAGCATTTCCTACTTAGCAAATGTAGCCAAAACTTCATTTGTTGTGGTGTTTTTTCTTTTTTAATGACTATTTCAAGTACTTTTGGGTACTTCCTTATAATACTATATTCCAAAAATAATATAAGCTGGAAATACTGTGTATAAATTTAAAGACAATGTATACGTTAACAACACCTGAATGAATAATTCAGTTCTGTATGTATATTTTCACTTAGCATACGCTTTCAGAAAAAAGAATCTCTTTTATTTATGACAGGAATATTAGAATATAGTAGATTTTTGGACTTCAATTGTAGATTTTCATCGTTAATTTATCGTTTGTGTTAAAATTTTGTTGATTATTGAGCGATTTAAGCAAACGGCATTTAGTTCGTGTGGTACAGCGCCCTCTAGTGACCGTGTACTTTTATTTAATCCACCCAATGCCTCACAATTACCGTGTGGCTTTTATGAGAAGCTCGTATTTCGTGGTCAGGTTTGTATAAACTGGCCTTATCGATTTATAATCTGTTTGTGGTAGTTTATACACCGTATGGGCAAAAGTATGTGGACGCCTCTTCTTATGATTGAGCTCAGGTGGTCCAGCTTAGACTTCAAAACACATTGTTTGGCATGTGGCCTGCACATTCGATTTCCACAGACCCAAAATCGTGTCAAAAGAGAGCCTGTTATAGCTGCAAGGAGGAGGTAGGAAAGCATATTAATGCCCATAATTTTGGAATGGGATATCCACATAATATTAGAGGAATATATCTAGTTTGGTCCTCATTTTACTGCTATTATAGCCTCCACATTTCTGGGGTGCTTTTTCTGTCATTTGAAATATGACTGCAGGGATTTGCTTTAGTGTTTTGCTTTGTACTTGTTTGGGAGGTATTAGAACGCAGAGTGCCCAGAGTTAAAACCCATGCCACACTGGGATACAGTGTGAAATGCTTCATAGTGATTAATCACAAATCGATGCCAGGATATTTAAATACCTGTGTCCACATATTTTTGACCATAATGTGTCTTTAAGCACAGATCACAACACGTCCTTGCAGCTGTGATTGTGGAACATCACACGACATCAACAGCTTTAGTGCAGAATGGAATGCATTGTATTGGTCAGATACGACTGTCCATGTCATTCTGTTCGGTCACCTCACTGAGCCCCGACCTCCATCTGCACCAGATCATCCAGCTGTCTCACTCTCAGCTGTGTGGCGGACGTTCATATTTAGTCCTCTCACACATAAAATACTCCGCAGACGCCTTATTATGAGCTTATCAGACATCCCAATTCTTTTAGGTGGCTCGGTGGGTAGCACTGTCACCTCACAGCAAGACGGTCCTGGGTTCGATTCTCAGGTGGTGCGGTCCGGTCCTGGTCCTTTCTGTGTGGAGTCATGAATGTGACCAAGGTGTGTAAAGCATGATGTTTAAATCCTAATAAATAAATAATAATAATATAGATATATAGATATATTTTTGTCATCCATATTTTGCGACTGTCACAGGCTCTACATTTTTTGAATGGTTTTTCACAAGCGTTTGGACTGTGTCTGTGAGGATTTGTGCCTTTTTTTTATAGTTTGTGCCTATTTAAACTTGACTCACCACTGATTAATATATAAATATATATTTGAGTGTATATATCTGTTCATTTGATGTGGCCAAAAGATGTGAACCCATATTAATAGGTGTGTCCATGCCGCCAGGTGGCGCAGCGGTAAAAACACACGCTAGCACACCAGAGCTGGGATCTCGAATACATCGTATTGAGTCTCAGCTCTGCCTGCCGGCTGGGCTGAGCAGCCACGTAAACAACGATTGGCCTGTTGTTCATATAGGTGTGGGGTATTGAGCTAGATAGGGACTCTTTCATAACTGATGCGACTACGACCTCTGCTGGCTGAGTGTATGGACACAATAGGTGTGTCCATATACTTTTGGCTATAAGCTGTATGGAAGAATACATTGTTTATAAAGTGCTAAAGGGTTGACAAAGTCTTTTTTTTATGCAGGTTCCTGCTTGTTTCATGGTTCTACAACTGTGTGGAGAGTAAAGGTGTTAGACTGGCCCGCCTGCAGTCCAGCAATATGCAGCACAATCAAGCTAGAAAGTGTCACTGATGGTTGCAATGATCTGTGTTAGATTCCAAACCCCAACCCCATTTAACACCTGTGGGATGAATTGGAACGTCAGTGGTGAGTCAGGTTTTCTCATTTAACGTCAGCACTCTTTTTAATTAAGCCACAAATACTCAACAGTTGTAGCCTAGAGGTTAAGGTACCGGACTAGTAATCAAAAGGTGGCTGGTTCAAGCCCCATCCCTGCCAGGTTGCCACTTTTGGGCTCTTAAACCTCAATTGCTTAGTTAGTATACTGTCACAGTACTTTGTGTATGTTTTTTGGTTCTGTTTTGAATTGAATAGGTTTTTCTTAACATTTTTTCCTACTTTTTGTCCCAACTTTTTGTGCTTTGTGCTTTGAAGTCGTTCCTCCATGTATCCCACAGGCTACATTAACAAAAAAATCTGACATACCAGATGTACCAGCTTGAGAAAACAGGGGCATTGTTGCTTCAATGCTTGTAAGTCACAATCCAGAGGGGATTGTGCTGTGTCGTTTGACACATCGTGTGTGTGTGTGTGTGTGTGTGTGTGTGTGTGTGTGTGTGTGTGTGTGTGTGTGTGTGTGTGTGTGTGTGTGTGTGTGTGTGTGTGTATGTCTTGGTTTCCGTTCCTTAATCAGCCTGAAAACCTGGAGAATGCGGTTGTGCTGTTGCCATGACAACCGGCACCTGAATATGCATGATACGGAGGATGCAACCACAGACATCCCAATTATTTTTCGGCAAGTCCCGAAGGACGTGATCGCATTTAATAAAGACACGTTGACTAGTTTAGTGAAAACAGATGCACTGATAAGTCAAAACATGTTTACAGAATATCTGTGTGTCAGACGTGGACTCCACGGGACAACTGGAAGAGTCACGATGTATCTGGTTCCACATTCGTCACACCAGTTGATCGTCTGTTGCTCTAATGACCGGTTCTAATGCCTGTCTGACCGCTGATGGACGGGAGATAGCGTCGGACATCGAAAGGGTCGCATCAAAATCTTAAGGCTTCCCAGAAGAGCGGAGCCTGTTATAGCTGCCAGGTAGAGGGAAGAAAACCATATCAATGCCCAGCTAAATAGAGCGTATCGTTTATTCAACGTCAAGCTCTAATAAGCGAGTTCAGTCCTCATTTTGCAGCTGTAACAGTCTCCACATTTCTGGAGTGCATTTTCTTGAATTTGGAATATGACTGCAGGGATTTGCTTCAGTTCATCTACTGATTATCAGTCTGGATCAGTACTGAAACTGGGCTTGTGATAGAGTCTGTTGAAGGTTTGGCTGAGCCAGATAGTGGTTGAGTGTGTTGGATTGGGTTGAGTATTGTGCACCAGTGCATTATGGGTATCGTCATGGTGAAATGTAATACATATGATGCTTTGAAATGCTATTATACTGTATAATGGAGCATTAGGATGAACAGACACCTTTGTCCAACCCTAAAACAGTCATATATAAAGTAACAGGGTCACGGTTGGTCCGGCGTCAGCCAGAAACACTGGACTCAAGTCCCTGCCCAGGACAGGCTGCCTTTCCAGACCGGACAGGAGGCGCTGGACTTTGGACTGGACTGTAGCTACATACGCAGCTCCATACACAGAAGGGTTTGATGCAGGGTTTGAGTCTTGGCCGCCCAACAACCCGTCACATTTATGTACTTTTGAAAGTGTGAATCATTTGAATCAATGAATGAATCATTTATTCATTCATTGTCTGTTTTGCCACTTCCTTTCCTGGTCAGGGTCACAGTGTGTCAGGTCGCACTGAGTCTTGGCCACCCAACAACCCATCACGTTCATGAACTTTAGAATTTATGAATGAATGAATCATTTATTCATTCACCTTTCCTGGTCAGGGTCACAGTGGGTCAGGTCGCCAGTCCATCACAGGGCACGCACACACACACTCACATTTAGGAAAATTTTTAGTAGCTCCAATTAACCTGACTGCACGTCTTTGGACTGTGGGAGGAAACCCGAGCTCCCGGCGGAAACTTTCACTGACCAGGTAACTTTCGGTGATAGACAGGAGATAGATACACAGAAGGGTTTGATGCACTAAGTCTTGGCCGCCCAACAACCCGTCACGTTTATGTACTTTTGAATACGTGAGGTCAAACTTCCTCTGGTTGTCCAGAGGCTCTATGGCTCTCCTCAGCCAGCGTAAAGAACAGATGGACTTTGATGTATTTTCAGCCCCAAAGGAAAAACACATCCTCAGTCCTCAGACATTCTCAATCTCCAGTGAATCACCGTCTCAGTCGAAGCGTGACGGCTTCAGATCCTCTATTATATTTCCTCTCCTACACGACGGACCGAATTTGATTTTCACTCCCACCGAACCCATGGACGTCAAAAAATACTTCAGGACTGGGAAATCATCGCAGTTATGAGAGCTATACGGCCAGAAGTATGTGGACAGCTTACTTATGAGAGACATAAACGTCATCCTATATGTCCTTTATCCTCTTAAGGGTCGCAGTGGGTCCAATTCACACCCTGGACAGGTTGCCAGTTCATGACAGGGCAATTTGCATTCACAGTTCTTAATTCTGGGAGGAATTTTTGGGCTCTGGGTTCAAATCTCAGCAGTGCTACTGACCCGGCCATCCGTCCTCTTTCAGTCTCTCCTCTCTGCCACAGTGATATGAGATCTACAGGACTGGTCAAGTGGTTGGGGATTTACTTTATGGCAAGTGAATCAGAAGCGCCTGTAGAGAATTTGGGGAATTGGATACGCCTAAATTGGGGAGAAAAAATAGGGGAATGCAAAAATATATGTACATAAATAAAAGATCACACTCTTCCTTTGCAAGTACAAGCCTGAATGCATTAAATATGGATTTACGAAGGGATGTCATGAATAAAACAGAAGCCCAATTAGTGAAGACGAGTTTGACTCTGAAATGAGCTCGTCTTAAAACATTGACATTTAGTACGGTAACAGTGTGGGAAAAACATTCTGAGATATATTTGTATCTGGGATTCAAACTCGGAAGAAAATAGGACGATTCAGTATCCTAAATAAAGAAGTGAATCACTGAATGAATCACTTCTTTATTAATTCAAGAGTGAATCATTTAAATCAGTGAATGAATCACTGATTCGTTCAGTGTCCGTTTTACCACTGCCTTCCTTTCCTGGTCAGGGTCTCAGTGGGTCGGCAGGAAACACCCCGGGCAGGTCGACGGTCCATCACAGTGCGCACACACACACACACACACACACACACACACACACACACACACACACACACACTTGGACTGTGGGAGGAAACCCACACAGACATGGGGAGAACATGCAAACTTCACACAGGCCAGGGAATCGAACCCAGGCCCTTCTTGTTGTGTGCCACCGGAATGTGTGTGTGTGTGTGTGTGTGTGTGTGTGTGTGTGTGTGTGTGTGTGTGTGTGTGTGTGTGTGTTCAACCCCTGTTTTCCAGAAACCCAGAGCACTAAAAGATGATGACCTCCCACGAGGGAAGTGTGCATGTCCCAGTTAAAGAGACGCTTGCAGCCAGCATCGCTCATCCTGAGCCACTTTTTAAGCACCTGAGGTGACGTGAGACTTGCTCTGATGTCTTCACGCCTGCTTGTATTTTTGGTACAATTTATTCACCCACCTTGTGCCTATTAGGACTTGAAATGCTGCTAAAATCCGTGTTTTGTACCCCTGCACCTCTAATTTTCTCATTTTTTCCCCCATCTAGTCACATCCAGCTCTGCTTTTGTATCTTCTGACCTCCTGACCTTGGAGAGCCCACTTGAGCACACGTCCAGTTGCAGACTGAGTTTCACTGAGACCTGCATCACGTATGGAGAGTCACTTACTGCTGCCTCAAATAGACAGCAGAAGGCACAGCTGCAGCAGCAATGAGGAACCCATTCGTCATCTGTGCCTGTTGGACTTCTGGCCAGGTCGATAGCCACCTGAGCGCCCCAAAACTTTATGATTTTTAAAAATGCATTTTACCCCATTTTTCTCGCAGTTGCCGTCCAAGGAGGGTGTATATTCACCTGACACACTCCCTTGGATGTGTGCGCAGTCCACCGATCCCTTCTTATTCTCCCATAAGGAGAGCCACGCCCTGATGTCTGTGCTCTTCCACTTTGTGTACAAGCGCCCTGGGCAACCAAGGTCCTTACACAGCATTGATAACCCCACCCCTTATTAATCCGGTTTTTCCCATCCAGGAGACTGGAGGCCAGTTGTGCCTGCTAGAGGGCGCCCAGCCGACCGGTCGCAGAGCCAAGACTCGAACCCGGGAGCTCGGAATCTCGGCGCTGGTGTGCTAGTGGATTATCGCCACCACGGTAATTTGGACCATCCCCTAAAACTCCTCATGTGATGTGAGCACGTGGGTACTGGACTTGTAATCTAAAGGTCGCTGGTTCAAGCCTCACCACTGGCAAGGTATCACTGTTGGACCTTTGAGTAACCTGCCAGCACTTGTGTTGTCACAATGGTTCCAGTTAGACAGGCAGTATAGTAAAAGCTTCGTGCCCGGCTGAGGTGGCATGTAAGGTCTAGCCACTTACGCTTATCACAGGGGGCGTGTGACAGGCCAGAGCGGGGTGGTATGAGAGCCAGAGGATTGCACAGTGCAACAGGGAATTGGAAACTAAAGGTGAGAGGAGGGGGACGGAAATAATGAAATGCCAAGTGTTTGCCCTACAAGTGCTCCTTCAGACTTAGCAATAAGGGCCAAGCGCACCCACAGACGCACTCTGAAATCTTACAGAATGTCTTTCATTAAGAAAGCAGCCTGTTCTAGTCATATCAGCTTTTTATTAATGTGCCCTGTTCTGGGTGTATTTCTGCTCCAGTGTGCATCAGTGGTCAACCGGACTAGTAATCACAAGGTTGCCAGGTCAATCCCCACTAATGTACATAAATGTAGCGTAATTAACGTAAATGTACGTAAGTCTTTTGCAATTGAGTTTGAACCCTGATCATTGAGAGAATGAATGTGCCGGGTTCAAACTCAATTGCTCGCCTATTAAATTCCCTCTCCTGCGCTCCCTCCCTCATCGATCCATTATCCCGATCTCATTCCATCCACCTCCTCGGCCTCCCTCCTCGGCGCCGAAGAGTCTTTTATTAAGACTCCTTGTTCAACAAATTCCCCGGGGAGACCCGATCGGTGCCGAGTACGATATATTCGGCTCTCTCGAGCGGCCCCGGTCTTTGTCCTCTCTGAAACTGATTAAAGGGCCAAGACCCACCTTGTGTTTCATTCTTTTATTTGATTGCAGACAGGATGAACCTGAGATTTTTATCTGCTCAACTTCATTTCATTTATTAATAAACATCCATTCCTGCATTTCAGGTCTGCAACACATTCCAAAAAAAGTTGGGACGGTAAAGCATTTACCACTTTGTAACATCCTTTTCACCACACTTAAAAGACATTTTGGCACCGAGGAGACCAAGTGATTTAGTGTTTCAGCTTTTATTTTGTCCCACACATCTTAAGATGTGTAACAGTACGGGGTCGTCCACACATTCTCTATTGGGGACAGGTCAGGACTGCAGGCAGGCCAGTCCAGTACCCGTACCCTCTTCTTCCGCAGCCATGCCTTTGTAATGTGTCTAATGTGAAAAATGCTGGACGTCTTGAAGGCAGCACGTGTTGCTCTAAGATCTCAATGTACTTTTCTGCATTAATGCTACATCACAGAAGTGTAAATGACCTTCACCAAGGGCACTGACACGACCCATACCATGACACACCCTGGCTTTTGGAATTGTTCCTGATAACAGTCTGGATGGTCCAGAGCACACTGTGTCCATTTTTTCCAAAAAAGACCTGGAATGCTGATTCATCTGACCACAATACACGTTTCCACTGTGTGATGGTCCATCCTAGGTGCCTCCGAGCCCATAGAAGTCGATGCCGCTTCTGGACAGTAAAGTTTTAAGTGTCATTTGTGCATGTAACTCTGTATTGTAGTGCTTGACAAAGGTTTGATAAACTAATCCCTCACCCATGTGGTTATATCAGCTATTGTTGAGTGGCGGTTCTTGATGCAGTGTCGTCTGAGGGATGAAAGATCAGGGGCGTTCAGGTTAAGCCTCCCGAATCCTTGAATGGTTTAATGATATTATGCACTGTAGAGGGAGAAATATGCAAATCCCTTCCAATCTTTCTTTGAGGTTCATTGTTTTTAAACATTTGTGGACAAACTGGAGATCCTCTGATCATCTTCGCTCATCAGAGACGCTGCCTTTCCTGGATGCTGCTTTTGTACCTAATCACCTGTTTGAAATCACATAATTATTTAGCTTTTTCACCTCATTACTAGTCCTAAATTGCCCCTGTCCCAACTTTTTTTGGAATGTGTTGCAGGCCTGAAATGCAGGAATGGATGTTTATTAATAAATAAATTGAAGTTGAGCAGATAAAACAAACATTGCAGGTTCATCCTGTCTGCAATCAAATAAAAGTCAAAGTAAATGTAGGGAAAGGAATATTAACACATTCCAGAAAAGTTGGGACAGGACCGTGTTCACCACTGTAAGCATTTGGGGACTGAAGACATAAAGAACTCAAATCATGTGTTTTAATTATATTATATTAATTAGAATATAAGTCATATTCTGCTTGATGCATTGCTGGAGGATTTAAACATCTGTTTTCTTTTTCTCCTACAGAAGTACTTTGAGCTTCACAACAGGCATGATGTTCTTCTCCCAACAAAAAAAACAGGACAAGTGAAGGACGATTGGTGGAGAAAAGAAGAATCAATCAGCAAAAACCATATATAAAATATAATATATATAAATCAGAGCAACTGTACGGTAAGTCTGTCACCTACACAGAGCTCACGGTGTAACTCTATTTCTATAGCAACAAAGCCCAAGGATTTCTTCTGGTGCTCACTTTATATTTAGCATGCAGAAGTGTTATCGCCTGGAGTTTGCTAGATGTGACAGGAACCTTGATTAATACTCAGAACCATGGTCAGAAGCTCTGCAATAAATGTTTGTAGTGGCTTATTTAGGATCCATAATGTTTTGGGGCTGTTTTTTTTCCCAAAATGCCCAGGATCCTATAGATGACATTGCACTTATAAAATATTAGGGGATTTTAACATTTTAGAATGAAGGTCTGGCTTGCAATCAAAGTTTATCTGAACTGTCCACATGAGTCAAATCCAAAAAAAGATCAAAGACATTGAAAAGGAAAGACTTTAACTAAGTTAACTCAAGGTGTTAAGTCTCAAAGGTGAATGTTTCAGAATAACACTTACCAGTCGATGCACTGATTCCCTTATTTGGTTGGGGTTCTTAAGCCACAGTATTATTCTACCTTGACTCAGCATCCTGCATACTGGGTTCATTCTCGACCTGCCCCGTTACGGGGTCGCTCAGGTCCTGCTGTTGGCTGAATAGTTGCTGAGTAGCGTTCGGTTTTTGCCCCGTTATCAAACCATCCGTGTCAGGGCTCTTTTGTTTCACTCTTGGCGAGCTGGGTGGAAGTGGTTTCCCTTAACAACCGTGCAACTGCTGTTTTTAAACGGTGTGTGAACTTGAAATGAAAGCGAGCTGTGTGAGGTGGATTTAAGGAACAGGTCAGTGTATCATATCATTCTATGCAGAGCTCAGAGTAACAATAGCTTTCCAAAATGGACAGTGAGTGTAGAAACAAGGAGGTGGTCATAATGTTATGGCTGATCGATGTGTATATGTATATCTATATATCACTTTATCCTGGTCAGGGTCGTAATGGGTCCATTAGACTGGGAAACACTGAACGCAAGGCATGATCCTTCCAATTTATCACAGGGCTTTGACCTCAGACATCGATCGTGTCTGTGTAGACCGTAGACAACCCGCCAGTCAGTAGATCGAACGCATATTCCAGATTCCTACTAAAGCAAACATCTTTATTAGTTATTTCTTGTATTTCAACTTATTCCGATTTATGTGGACACCCATTGGATGCTAATTGAATTCAGGTATTTCAGCCACACTATTTCTAACAGGTGTATAAAATCAGTATTGAAATGAATGATGTGCCTCGAAGTGGAGGAACAGTCCGGAGTCCTGACCTCAACCCTATTAAACACCTCTGGAATTAACTAGAATGTCAGTTGGGTTCCTGACCTCTTTTCAGTCCGAGTTGTTTTTGACTAAATTCCCAGACACACTTCTATATAATGTGAAAAGCCTGCTACAAAAAAAGAAAGAGGGAAGGGATTCATTGAAAGGGGTGTCAATGTGGTTTTGACGATATAGTGTAGGCCATCCATCACCAAAAAAAACTCGTTATACTCAGAAACATGTTCGCACGTACGGCTCACACGCTAGCACATCCGCCACCGCGCTGTCGTCGGCGGTGAGAAAGCTCCCGTATGGCAGACAGATCTCGTCACACCTCGCCGCCTTGTTGTTTGCACGAGTCACGTAGCGAGCCAGGTATTTTTAGCTCCTCATCTCTTCCTTATTATATTTGCATTGAAGGGTCACTCGGATGCTCCAGTCTCGACGGATAGCATCGGCTTTTGCGCGTCGTTCCTATGACAACAGGATGCAGAGGGTGGACTGTTTCTCAGGTAATTCACCAGAGATTCAGTGTATGGCTTGAATAATAAATACTGCATTTAAATAACGGGGAATTACAGGTAGGCAGTTGTAGTGCCTAGTGGTTAAGATACTGGTCTAGTAATCAGAGGGTTGCTGGTTTAAGCCTCAGCACTGCCACTGTTGGGCCCTTGAACAAGGCCCTTAATGCTCAATTGCTTAGATTGTATACTGTCACAACTGTAATTCACTTTGGAGGGGTTTGGTCTCCAAGGAACCCACTGAATACATTTGGAATGAATTAGAATGTTGATTGTGAGCCAGGCCTACTTAAATTAATAATTTTAATGCAATTATGACCGAATGGGCACAACTTCCCACAGACACACTTTGAAATCTTGGTGTGATCGAAGTGATCCCTACTGTTTCTTTCCCATGCTGTCTGAAGAGGCGTCTGAAGGGGCGTGTGGTGCTCCCCCGGGGGTGAGGATGCCTCTGGAGAACTGAGTAGGCTATGTCTATTCCTACAATTAAAAAAGGAGTTAAAACCCCCTGATGGGTGTCATGGAATTGGCGTGTAAATCCCTGCTGTCTGATTTTAAACCAGGATGAAGCTCGGCTCATCCGGTTGCCAGATCCACCGACATACCGGTTAGAGCTGCCAGATTCAGACACGCCGACCATAAATCAAAAATCCAATCCTGCTCGTACGTCCCCTGCATCACCCGAAGGATATTAGGGAGATGATTTCGTTCCTCTCGGCTCTACTGGCGCACAGAATAAAAGGTCACGCCACGTCCCGGGTATCATCACTTCCTTCAGATTACAAAGCCTCAGAGTCCTGGATTGAGGTCAGAGGTTTACATACGCTTGTATGAAACGTGTCCAGAAATAATGTGACCGGCGCTGAGGGTGCACTGGCAGCTTCACCTCCCAATAACTAGGCTGTCTGACCACGCCCCCCTCCTCCTCCTCCCCTCAGACATAGCCAGTTCATTTTATACTTTATCCTGGATGGGTTGTGTTGGATTGGGTCTGATATCTTTAGGAAACACTGACAGCAAGGCTGGAAACCTTTGGCTTTGACCCCCTTTTCCTACCTCAGACACAGCCTGAGGTGTCATGTCTGCGTAGATGCCCGACTGGCTGATATTCAAAGCTCCGCCCACATTTAAAGTTCAGATCACAGCCATAGTGGGCTAGTGTGTTTTTATCCCTGCACCTTCCAATCACTCATATCAATAATACACTATCTATATTATCTATCTATATTCTATATCTATCTATATGATCTATCTATATTATATATCTATATATATTATCTATCTATATTCTATATACAGTATATATATATATATATGTATATATATTATCTATCTATATC